>NC_135622.1:2500-7500 GCF_053574225.1 Canis aureus
CCTAACCCTAACCCTAACCCTAACCCTAACCCTAACCCTAACCCTAACCCTAACCTAACCCTAACCCTAACCCTAACCCTAACCCTAACCCTAACCCTAACCCTAACCCTAACCCTAACCTAACCCTAACCCTAACCCTAACCCTAACCCTAACCCTAACCCTAACCCTAACCCTAACCCTAACCCTAACCCTAACCCTAACCCTAACCCTAACCCTAACCCTAACCCTAACCCTAACCCTAACCCTAACCCTAACCCTAACCCTAACCCTAACCCTAACCTAACCCTAACCCTAACCCTAACCCTAACCCTAACCCTAACCCTAACCCTAACCCTAACCCTAACCCTAACCTAACCCTAACCCCTAACCCTAACCCTAACCCTAACCCTAACCCTAACCCTAACCCTAACCCTAACCCTAACCCTAACCCTAACCCTAACCCTAACCCTAACCCTAACCCTAACCCTAACCCTAACCCTAACCCTAACCCTAACCCTAACCCTAACCCTAACCCTAACCCTAACCCTAACCCTAACCCTAACCCTAACCCTAA
This sequence comes from Canis aureus, assembly GCF_053574225.1. Classification (NCBI taxonomy): domain Eukaryota; kingdom Metazoa; phylum Chordata; class Mammalia; order Carnivora; family Canidae; genus Canis; species Canis aureus. The sequence continues at coordinate 3,055 of NC_135622.1, forward strand.
CCCTAACCCTAACCCTAACCCTAACCCTAACCCTAACCCTAACCCTAACCCTAACCCTAACCCTAACCCTAACCCTAACCCTAACCCTAACCCTAACCCTAACCCTAACCCTAACCCTAACCCTAACCCTAACCCTAACCCTAACCCTAACCTAACCCTAACCCTAACCCTAACCCTAACCCTAACCCTAACCCTAACCCTAACCCTAACCCTAACCCTAACCCTAACCCTAACCCTAACCCTAACCCTAACCCTAACCCTAACCCTAACCCTAACCCTAACCCTAACCCTAACCCTAACCCTAACCCTAACCCTAACCCTAACCCTAACCCTAACCCTAACCCTAACCCTAACCCTAACCCTAACCCTAACCCTAACCCTAACCCTAACCCTAACCCCTAACCCTAACCCTAACCCTAACCCTAACCCTAACCCTAACCCTAACCCTAACCCTACCCTAACCCTAACCCTAACCCTAACCCTAACCCTAACCCTAACCCTAACCCTAACCCTAACCCTAACCCTAACCCTAACCCTAACCCTAACCCTAACCCTAACCCTAACCCTAACCCTAACCCTAACCTAACCCTAACCCTAACCCTAACCCTAACCCTAACCCTAACCCTAACCCTAACCCTAACCCTAACCCTAACCCTAACCCTAACCCTAACCCTAACCCTAACCCTAACCCTAACCCTAACCCTAACCCTAACCCTAACCCTAACCCTAACCCTAACCCTAACCCTAACCTAACCCTAACCCTAACCCTAACCCTAACCCTAACCCTAACCCTAACCCTAACCCTAACCCTAACCCTAACCCTAACCCTAACCCTAACCTAACCCTAACCCTAACCCTAACCCTAACCCTAACCCTAACCCTAACCCTAACCTAACCCTAACCCTAACCCTAACCCTAACCCTAACCCTAACCCTAACCCTAACCCTAACCCTAACCCTAACCCTAACCTAACCCTAACCCTAACCCTAACCCTAACCCTAACCCTAACCCTAACCTAACCCTAACCCTAACCCTAACCCTAACCCTAACCCTAACCCTAACCCTAACCCTAACCCTAACCCTAACCCTAACCCTAACCCTAACCCTAACCCTAACCCTAACCCTAACCCTAACCCTAACCCTAACCCTAACCCTAACCCTAACCCTAACCCTAACCCTAACCCTAACCCTAACCCTAACCCTAACCCTAACCCTAACCCTAACCCTAACCCTAACCCTAACCCTAACCCTAACCCTAACCCTAACCCTAACCCTAACCCTAACCCTAACCCTAACCCTAACCCTAACCCTAACCCTAACCCTAACCCTAACCCTAACCCTAACCCTAACCCTAACCCTAACCCTAACCCTAACCCTAACCCTAACCCTAACCCTAACCCTAACCCTAACCCTAACCCTAACCCTAACCCTAACCCTAACCCTAACCCTAACCCTAACCCTAACCCTAACCCTAACCCTAACCCTAACCCTAACCCTAACCCTAACCCTAACCCTAAACCCTAACCCTAACCCTAACCCTAACCCTAACCCTAACCCTAACCCTAACCCTAACCCTAACCCTAACCCTAACCCTAACCCTAACCCTAACCCTAACCTAACCCTAACCCTAACCCTAACCCTAACCCTAACCCTAACCCTAACCCTAACCCTAACCCTAACCCTAAACCCTAACCCTAACCCTAACCCTAACCCTAACCCTAACCCTAACCCTAACCCTAACCCTAACCCTAACCCTAACCCTAACCCTAACCCTAACCTAACCCTAACCCTAACCCTAACCCTAACCCTAACCCTAACCCTAACCCTAACCCTAACCCTAACCCTAACCCTAACCCTAACCCTAACCCTAACCCTAACCCTAACCCTAACCCTAACCCTAACCCTAACCCTAACCCTAACCCTAACCCTAACCCTAACCCTAACCCTAACCCTAACCCTAACCCTAACCCTAACCCTAACCCTAACCCTAACCCTAACCCTAACCCTAACCCTAACCCTAACCCTAACCTAACCCTAACCCTAACCCTAACCCTAACCCTAACCCTAACCCTAACCCTAACCCTAACCCTAACCCTAACCCTAACCCTAACCCTAACCCTAACCCTAACCCTAACCCTAACCTAACCCTAACCCTAACCCTAACCCTAACCTAACCCTAACCCTAACCCTAACCCTAACCCTAACCCTAACCCCTAACCCTAACCCTAACCCTAACCCTAACCCTAACCCTAACCCTAACCCTAACCCTAACCCTAACCCTAACCCTAACCCTAACCCTAACCCTAACCCTAACCCTAACCCTAACCCTAACCCTAACCCTAACCCTAACCCTAACCCTAACCCTAACCCTAACCCTAACCCTAACCCTAACCCTAACCCTAACCCCTAACCCTAACCCTAACCCTAACCCTAACCCTAACCCTAACCCTAACCCTAACCCTAACCCTAACCCTAACCCTAACCCTAACCTAACCCTAACCCTAACCCTAACCCTAACCCTAACCCTAACCCTAACCCTAACCCTAACCCTAACCCTAACCCTAACCCTAACCCTAACCCTAACCCTAACCCTAACCCTAACCCTAACCCTAACCCTAACCCTAACCCTAACCCTAACCCTAACCCTAACCCTAACCCTAACCCTAACCCTAACCCTAACCCTAACCCTAACCCTAACCCTAACCCTAACCCTAACCCTAACCCTAACCCTAACCCTAACCCTAACCCTAACCCTAACCCTAACCCTAACCCTAACCCTAACCCTAACCCTAACCCTAACCCTAACCCTAACCCTAACCCTAACCTAACCCTAACCCTAACCCTAACCCTAACCCTAACCCTAACCCTAACCCTAACCCTAACCCTAACCCTAACCCTAACCCTAACCCTAACCCTAACCCTAACCCTAACCCTAACCCTAACCCTAACCCTAACCCTAACCCTAACCCTAACCCTAACCCTAACCCTAACCCTAACCCTAACCCTAACCCTAACCCTAACCCTAACCCTAACCCTAACCCTAACCCTAACCCTAACCCTAACCCTAACCCTAACCCTAACCCTAACCCTAACCCTAACCCTAACCCTAACCCTAACCCTAACCCCTAACCCTAACCCTAACCCTAACCCTAACCCTAACCCTAACCCTAACCCTAACCCTAACCCTAACCCTAACCCTAACCCTAACCCTAACCCTAACCCTAACCCTAACCCTAACCCTAACCTAACCCTAACCCTAACCCTAACCCTAACCTACCTAACCCTAACCCTAACCCTAACCCTAACCCTAACCCTAACCCTAACCCTAACCCTAACCCCTAACCCTAACCCTAACCCTAACCCTAACCCCTAACCCTAACCCTAACCCTAACCCTAACCCTAACCTAACCCTAACCCTAACCCTAACCCTAACCCTAACCCTAACCCTAACCCTAACCCTAACCCTAACCCTAACCCTAACCCTAACCCTAACCCTAACCCTAACCCTAACCCTAACCCTAACCCTAACCCTAACCCTAACCCTAACCTAACCCTAACCCTAACCCCTAACCCTAACCCTAACCCTAACCCTAACCCTAACCCTAACCCTAACCCTAACCCTAACCCTAACCCTAACCCTAACCCTAACCCTAACCCTAACCCTAACCCTAACCCTAACCTAACCCTAACCCTAACCCTAACCCTAACCCTAACCCTAACCCTAACCCTAACCCTAACCCTAACCCTAACCCTAACCCTAACCCTAACCCTAACCCTAACCCTAACCCTAACCCTAACCCTAACCCTAACCTAACCCTAACCCTAACCCTAACCCTAACCCTAACCCTAACCCTAACCCTAACCCTAACCCTAACCCTAACCCTAACCCTAACCCTAACCCTAACCCTAACCCTAACCCTAACCCTAACCCTAACCCTAACCCTAACCCTAACCCTAACCCTAACCCTAACCCTAACCCTAACCCTAACCCTAACCCTAACCCTAACCCTAACCCTAACCCTAACCCTAACCCTAACCCTAACCCTAACCCTAACCCTAACCCTAACCCTAACCCTAACCCTAACCCTAACCCTAACCCTAACCCTAACCCTAACCCTAACCCTAACCCTAACCCTAACCCTAACCCTAACCCTAACCCTAACCTAACCCTAACCCTAACCCTAACCCTAACCCTAACCCTAACCCTAACCCTAACCCTAACCCTAACCCTAACCCTAACCCTAACCCTAACCCTAACCCTAACCTAACCCTAACCCTAACCCTAACCCTAACCCTAACCCTAACCCTAACCCTAACCCTAACCCTAACCCTAACCCTAACCCTAACCCTAACCCTAACCCTAACCCTAACCCTAACCCTAACCCTAACCCTAACCCTAACCCTAACCCTAACCCTAACCCTAACCCTAACCCTAACCCTAACCCT
>NC_135622.1:12500-162500 GCF_053574225.1 Canis aureus
GCACCTTGGGGAAGGCCAATGCAGAGCAGGCCACAGTGTAATCTCATCGGAGGGGCCTCGCTCCTGTTTAACCCTGATTGATTGTGTTTCTGTTTGCGTATGTGTAAGAGGTGTGTGCTTTGGAGAATGTGTGTGTGTGTGTGTGTGTGTGTGTGTGTGTGTAGAGGGGATAGAGGAGAGGAACATGCCCTTCCTGGGCAGAAACCAGCTGCCATGGTTTGGAAGCCTGACACATCTTTGGTGTTCAGATGCCAGGTCATAGTAGGCAAGATGAGAAGGTGAGTGCTGAGGGCTAAGCTCAACTTCAATTATGTAAGTCATGAGCGAAAGAGTGTCTTTCATCTGGGTTCTCTTTGCCAGATGTCCCTTCAACTGCCCCTGTGATGTGAAGCAGAGAACACGATTTCTAAAGTGGATGTCCCCTTGTTGTGATGTGGAGGGAGTACCCTAATGTCTCTTGGCCCTGTACATACAGGGCACTGTATTTGCAAAACTGTACCCAGGAGATCTTGGAGGAGATGTTCTGTGGCTTCAACTCTTCTAACTCCCTAGGCAATTATCGGGTACACCAGGCAAACAAGGAGCATTGCACTTCTGAGGTGAGAATGGAAAGAGGGTTCTCCACAGAGAGATGGCCCCCACACAAACATGGAGAGAAACCTGGGGCACTTCTGTAGTGTTTCCCTACAAGTGCTGCACAGGCCCAAACACTAAGTTTCCTGAACCTCCACACCTAACCTCCGGCTACATCTGAGGTGATATGGCACTGTTCCCCTAGGTTGGAATGGTGCAGATTATATTTCATGCTTTTGAGGTGTAGGGGTGGTTTGTTTTTTTCACTCAGAGCACTGAGTGTCTTTGCGTTTCACTACCATTTTCCTTATTTCACCCACGTGCCCCAGGTATCCTATGTAGAGTGCAGCTCCACTGTAGTTGCTCAATGTCTGCAGGCCTCACAAAAATCACACTAGAGAGGGTGATTTCAGACAAAAGGAAGGGTGGGATGAAGCCATTCTCTATGTTTATCTCTAAGCTGTCATGTGCCAGTACACATCAGCCCGTTGCAGGCCCAACGGGTCATGAGCTGTGTCCTTAGAGGTCCTCGTAATACACCATCAATGGGGCCTTATGCCACAATGATTCAGCTATTCAAGGCCCTTGCAACTTGACGTGATGCCATTCTCTTGCCATGTCTGCCGTGCTGCAAGGAGCTCCTTCAGTGTCCCCACAGACTGTTTAATTGCTAGATCTGCCATAACCTGGAAGCCCAGTTTGGCTGAATCCCTCTGATTCCTCCTGGCCTAATTTCTGACTCTATCTTTTTTGTAGAGATCCACACAGGAAATCTTGGATGAGTTGCTCCAAGGGTTCAATGACTCCATCTACCCCCGAGAAGCACAGGTGCATCAGGGCACCGGCTACAAGCATGGCCGGTCTGGGCTGAGAACAAGTCCCATTTATGGTGAAAGTCAGGACCCACAGATGATCAGGGCAAGCCAAGCACCTGAACTAGAAACAACTGGCTCCCCTGGGGACTGCTGATAAAAGGTACTCTCCCCTGCTCCTTCCTCCCTAGGTCAGGTACAGACGAAGGTACATCAGCTTAGGGGAAATGCCATGCAGCCCGTTCTTTGGTCTCTTCTCAGGCCCCATCTATGGGATGTTGAGCAGCATTTGAGGTGCTAACCCTCTGTGTTCTATCTGCAGTTGGATGTTTATGGATGACTCCATGGAATACTTGTCTTCATAAAAGCTCTGAGTTGAGAGAAATGCGAGTGTTGCTCAGCTATTCATGTGTGTGGAAGTTTCCAATGCTCGGCCCTGCGTCCCAACCAACCAATGGTACTTAGAAGCCTAAAACCTTTTTCTGTGTGGGCCCTGAAATTCTTTTTCCTGTACAACTTCCTGAGGGGATGGGTGTCTTTAGGCTGAGCGCCAGACTCTGATCTTCCCAGTGGCTTGTGGTTTGGAAGCTGACTACAGTGCCCCTCCTTGTGTCTCTGGTGTGGAAAGGAATCATCCACCCTGACCACAGATGAGGCCTGGACCAAGCGGACGCACCACGAAGGCAGAATGGATACTTTTGTACAGTCCCTGCTGCGATCCTTCCAGGAGAGGAGCCTCTCAGAAAACACAGTCGTTTTCCGTGTCTACCAGGTGTTCAGCACAGCCCAAAAGGTCCTGGGCCACGAGTTCCACAGGTGAGTGACCACCCTATACTCAGCAGAGGCCCTGAGGCTCACCTCTACTACCGGTATGTTTTGGGAATGTCACTGCTCCTCTCTGAGCTTCCTTTTCCTCCTCTGAGAAGGGCTGTGGAAGAGGATGAACCTCATGGGGCTACTGTGGGCAATCATGGCAGAAAACATGGCCTAGAATTCTCTGCTCCCTGGACCTGTCGAAACGGCTGCTGGGCATCTTCCTGTGGAGCAGCTGTCTCTCGAAGAAGAAGCTCTCCACATCAAGCCTCATGGGCCTGTGGCACCCTTGGTTTACAGAAGCATGTGAAAAGCAGACCGTTTTCCTGTTTGCAAGGACTTCTGGGATTCCATCTATTTGGCCCTGCTCCTTGTCCTTCATGTGCCCAGATCAGAGGTCACTGGGGAAGGCAGAGCAGCTCATGGTCCACTCAGTAGACAGAAAGTGCTGGTTGGGATTCCTTTCTCCAAGAATAGAAATAAAGCCCTGAGGATTGCAGACACATTTCTAAGCACTAAGATCATTGAAAGAATACAGTAGATACTCGGTCTCGGTCTCAAGTCCAATCAGAGTGTGTCAGACAGTCAATCTACCTGTCCTAAGCAAGCATGTCCACAGTTGGTTAGATGTGACATGTTCATGGCCGCCGCAGGGGATGAATGAATCCACCCACATTTCGACCACTCGGATGGACAATAAAATCCAGGTAGGGCACTGGGTGGGCTCAGTCAGTGAGGTCCCTGCTTTCAGGTCAGGCCATGTTCCCGGGGGACTTGCTTTGAGACCTCCATTGGGCTCCATGCTCAGTGGGGAGCCTGCTTCGCCCTCTCCCTCTGCAGCTCACCCTGCTTATTCTTTTTTTTAATTTTTATTTTAATTTTTATTTTCTTTCACACTACACATACATTATCTATTTATTTATTTAGTTTTATTTTATTATTCTTTAATAATAAATTTATTTGCTATTGGTGTTCAATTGGCCAACATACATAATAACACCCCATGCTCATCCCGTCAAGTGCTCTCCTCAGTGCCTGTCACACATTCACCCCCACCCACCGCCCTCCTCCCCTTCCACCAACCCTAGTTCATTTCCCAGAGTTAGGAGTCTTTTTTTTTTTTTTCAGAGTTAGGAGTCTTTATGTTCTGTCTCACTTTCTGATATTTCCCACACATTTCTTCTCCCTTCCCTTCGATTCCCTTTCACTATTATTTATATTCCACAAATGAATGAGAACATATAATGTTTGTCCTTCTCCGATTGACTTACTTCACTCAGCATAATACCCTCCAGTTCCATCCACGCTGAAGCAAATGGTGGGTATTTGTCATTTCTAATGACTAAGTATATTCCATTGTATACATAAACCACATCTTCTTTACCATTCATTTTTTGATGGACACCGAGGCTCCTTCCACAGTTTGGCTATTGTGGACATCGCTGCTATAAACATCTGGGTACAGGTGTCCCGGTGTTTCATTGCATCTGCATCTTTGGGGTAAGTCAACAGTGCAATTGCTGGGTTGCAGGGCAAGTCTATTTCTAACTCTTTTTTTAAATTTTTATTTATTTATGATAGTCACCCAGAGATAGAGAGAGAGGTAGAGACATAGGCAGAGGGAGAAGCAGGCTCCATGCACCGGGAGCCCGACATGGGATTCGATCCCGGGTCTCCAGGATCACGCCCTGGGCCAAAGGCAGGCGCTAAACCGGTGCGCCACCCAGGGATCCCCTATTTCTAACTCTTTGAGGAACTTCCACACAGTTTTCCCAGAAAACATGGCAGAAAACATGTGGCTGCACCAGTTCACATTCCCACCAACAGTTAAGAGGGTTCCCTTTTCTCCGTATCCTCCGTATTTGTGGTTTCCTGCCTTGTTAATTTCTTCCATTCTCACTGGTGTGAGGTGGTATCTCATTGTGGTTTTGATTTGTTTTTCCCTGATGGCAAGTGATGCAGAGCATTTTCTCATGTACATCTTGGTCACGTCTGCGTCTTCTTCTGTGAGATTTCTGTCCGTGTCTTTGCCCATTTCATGATTGGATTGTTTGTTTCTTTGGTGTTGAGTTTAAGAAGTTCTTTATAGATCTTGGAAACTAGCCCTTTATCTGATACTTCATTTGCAAATATCTTCTCCCATTCTGTAGGTTGTCTTTGAGATTTGTTGACTGTATACTTTGCTGTGAAAAAGCTTCTTATCTTGATGAAGTCCCAATAGTTCATTTTTGCTTTTGTTTCTTTGGCCTTCGTGGATGAATCTTGCAAGAAGTTACTGTGGCTGAGTTCAAAAAACGGTGTAGCCTGTGTTCTCCTCTAGGATTTTGATGTAATCTTGTCTCACAGTTAGATCTTTCATCCATTTTGAGTTCATCTTTGTGCCTGGTGCAAGACAGTGGACTAGTTTCATTCTTCTGCATGTGGATGTCCAATTTTCCCAGCATCTTTTATTGAAGAGACTGTCTTTCTTCTAGTGGATAGTCTTTCTACCTTTATCGAATATTAGTTGACCATAAAGTTGAGGTTCCACTTCTGGATTCTCTATTCTGTTCCATTGATCTATGTGTCTGTTTTTGTGCCAGTACCACACTGTCTTGATGACCACAGCTTTGTAGTGCAACCTGAAGTCTGGCATTGTGAGGCCCCCAGATATGGTTTTCTTTTTTAAAATTCCCATGGCTATTCGGGGTCTTTTCTGATTCCACACAAATCTTAAAATAATTTGTTCTAACTCTCTGAAGAAAGTCCATGGTATTTTGATAGGGATTGCATTAAACGTGTAAATTGCCCTGGGTAACATTGACATTTTCACAATATTAATTCTGCCAATCCATGAGCATGGAATATTTTTCCATCTCTTTGTGTCTTCCTCAATTTCTTTCAGAAGTGTTCTATAGTTTTTAGGGTATAGATCGTTTACCTCTTTGGTTAGGTTTATTCCTAGGTATCTTATGCTTTTGGGTGCAATTGTAACTGGGATTGACTCCTTAATTTCTCTTTCTTCAGTCTCATTGTTAGTGTATAGAAATGCCACTGATTTCTGGGCATGATTTTGTATCCTGCCACGTTACCAAATTGCTATATGAGTTCCAGTAATCTTGGGGTGTAGACTTTTGGGGTTTCTAGTAGAGTATCATGTCTTCCTTAAAGAAGGAGAGTTTGACTCTTCTTTGCCAATTCGAATGCCTTTATTTTATTTTATTTTTTTTTCGAATGCCTTTAATGTCTTTTTGTTGTCTGAGTGCTGAGGCTAGGACTTCCAGTACTATGTTGAATAGCAGTGGTGAGAGTGGACATCCCTGTCTTGTTCCTGATCTTAGGGGAAAGGCTCCCAGTGCTTCCCCATTGAGAATGATATTTGCTGTGGGATTTTCGTAGATGGGTTTTAAGATGTTGAGGAATGTTCCCTCTATCCCTACACTCTGAAGAGTTTTGATCAGGAATGGATGCTGTATTTTGTCAAATGCCTTCTCTTCATCTAATGAGAGGATCACATGGCTCTTGGTATTTCTCTTGCTGATATGATGAATCACATTGATTATTTTACGAGTGTTCAACCAGCCTTGTGTCCCGGGGATAAATCCTACTTGGTCATGGTGAATAATTTTCTTAATGTACTGTTGGATCCTATTGGCTAGTATCTTGTTGAGAATTTTTGCATCCATGTTCATCAGGGATATTGGTCTTTAATTCTCCTTTTTGGTGGGATCTTTGTCTCGTTTTAGAATTAAAGGAATGCTGGCCTCATACAATGAACTTGGAAGTACTCCATCTCTTTCTATCTTTCCAAACAGCTTTAGGAGAATAGGTATGGTTTCTTCTTTAAACGTTTGATAGAATTCCCCTGGGAAGCCATCTCGCCCTGGACTCTTGTATCTTGGGAGGTTTTTGATGACTGCTTCAATTTCCTCCCTGGTTATTGGCCTGTTCAGGTTTTCTATTTCTTCCTGTTCCAGTTTTGGTAGTTTGTGGCTTTCCAGGAATGCGTCCATTTCTTCTAGATTGCCTAATTTATTGGCGTATAGCTGTTCATAATATGTTTTTAAAATCGTTTGTATTTCCTTGGTGTTGGTAGTGATCTCTCCTTTCTCATTCATGATTTTATTAATTTGAGTCTTCTCTCTCTTCTTTTTAATAAGGCTGGCTAATGGTTTATCTACCTTATTGATTCTTTCAAAGAACCAACTCCTGGTTTTGTTGATCTGTTCCACAGTTCTTCTGGTCTCGATTTCACTGAGCTCTGCTTGAATCTTTATTTACTCTCTTCTTCTGCTGGGTGTAGGATCTATTTGTTGTTTTTTCTCTCGCTCCTTTATGTGTAAGGTTAGCTTTTGTATTTGAGTTCTTTCCAGTTTTTGAATGGATGCTTGTATTGCGATGTATTTCCCCCTTAGGACTGCTTTTGCTGCATCCCAAAGATTTTGAACGGTTGTATCTTCATTCTCATTAGTTTCCATGAATCTTTTTAATTCTTCCTTAATTTCCTGGTTGACCATTTCATCTTTAACAGGATGGTCCTTAACCTCCACGTGTTTGAGGTCCTTCCAAACTTCTTGTTGTGATTTATTTCTAATTTCAAGGCAATGTGGTCTGAGATTATGCAGGGGACGATCCCAATCTTTTGGTATCGGTTCAGACCCAATTTGTGACCCAGTATGTGGTCTATTCTGGAGAAAGTTCCATGTGTACTTGAGAAGAATCTGTATTCAGTTGAGTATGGATGTAAAGTTCTGTAGATATCTGTGAAATCCATCTGGTCCCATGTATCAATTGCAGCTCTCATTTCTTTGGAGATGTTGCGCTTAGAAGACCTATCTAGTATAGAAAGAGCTAGATTGAAGTCACCAAGGATAAGTGTATTATTATCTAAGTATTTCTTCACTTTGGTAATTAATTGATTGATATATTTGGCCGCTCCGACATTCGGGGCATATATATTGAAGATTGTTAAGTCCTCTTGTTGGATAGATCCTTTAAGTATGATATAGTGTCGCTCTTCATCTCTCAATACAGTCTTCGGGGTAAATTTTAGTTTATCTGAGATAAGGATGGCTACCCCTGCTTTCTTTTGAGGATCAATTTGAATATTTCAATTTGAATGGTAAATGGTTCTCCAACATTTTATTTTCAGGCTGTAGGTGTCCTTCTGTCTAAAATGGGTCTCTTGTATACAGCAAATAGATGGGTCCTGCTTTTTTATCCAGTCTGAGGCCTTGCGCCTTTTGATGGGGTCATTAAGCCCGTTCATGTTCAGAGTTACTATTGAAAGATATGAGTTTAGTGTCATCATGATATCTATTCAGTCCCTGTTTTTGTGGATTGTTCCACTGGACTTCTTCTTAAAGGGGAATTTTGAGAGTCCCCCTTAAAATTTCTTGCCGAGCTAGTTTGGAGGTCACATATTCTTTTAGTTGCTGCCTGTCTTGGAAGCTCTTTATCTCTCCTTCCATTTTGAATGAGAGCATTGCTGGATAAAGTATTCTTGGTTGCATGTTCTCATTTAGGACCCTGAATATATCCGGCCAGCCCTTTCTGGCCTGCCAGGTCTCTGTGGACAGGTCTGCTGTTACCCTAATATTCTTCCCCATAAAAGTCAGGGATTTCTTGTCTCTTGCTGCTTTAAGGAACTTCTCTTTATCTTTGGAATTTGCAAGCTTCACTATTAAATGTCGAGGTGTTGAACGGTTTTTATTGATTTTAGGTGGGGATCTCTCTATTTCCTGGATCTGAATGCCTGTTTCCCTTCCCAGATTAGGAAAGTTTTCAGCTTGGATTTGTTCAAATACATATTCTGGCCCTCTGTCCTTTCGGCGCCCTCGGGAACCCCAATAAAACATAGGTTTTTCTTTCTCAGGCCATCGTTTATTTCCCTTAATCTGTCTTCATGGTCTTTTAATTGTCTGTCTCTTTTTTCCTCAGTTTCCCTCTTTGCCATCAACTTGTCTTCTATGTCACTCACTCATTCTTCCTCCTCGTTAACCCTCGTCGTTAGGACTTCTAGTTTGGATTGCATCTCATTCAATTGATTTTTAATTTCTGCCTGATTGGATCTAAATTTTGCAGTCATGAAGTCTCTTGAATCCTTTATGCTTTTTTCTCGAGCCACCAGTAGCTGTATAATAGTGCTTCTGAATTGGCTTTCTGACATTGAATTTTAATCCACATTTTGTAACTCTTTGGGAGAGAGGACTGTTTCTGATTCTTTCTTTTGAGGTGAGGTTTTCCTTCTAGTCATTTCTCTCCCTGTGTAGTGGCCAAAAACAAGTTGTATCGGCCTCTCCTCTCTTTTTCTCCGGATCCTGGGTTCTTCCCCGGCGCCCAGTGCTCCCAGGAAGTGCTGTTGGATTCACAATCCCAGCTGCGCAGCCGCCTCTCCGCAGAGCCGCTGCCCGAGCCCCTCCGAGCTGCTCCCGGGTCAATGTGTGCGTGTGCTGCAGCCCTTTAGGGCGCTTGGCACACTCTCCCTGTTGTGCGGTTGCTCTGTTAGTGTCCCAGGGAGCCTGAGGGCATCCCCGCCCTCCTGGTGTCCGGCTCTAAGTCCCTGCCAGAGCCCCTCCCCCCAGGAAGATTGGTGAAGCTCCTGCTTCTCTGGGATGGAGCTCTCCTGTCCTGGGGGCACTCACCCGGGCCTTAGCCTGGCTCCTCGTGGGGCCCCTCCCCCTTGGATGCCTTTTGTTTCTTTATTTCTTTTTTCCCTGTCTTCCTATCTTGATAGAAGCAGGAACACTTCTCACTGTAGCATTCCAGCTATTCTCTCTTTAAATCTCAGCCTGAATTTGTAGATTTTCAGGATGATTTGAAGTTTATCTAGGTAATTTGGTGGGGACAGGTGATTTTGGGGACTCTACTCTTCTGCCTTCTTGCCCCTGCCCCCGCTTTCATATCTTGAGATGTAAATTTTGTCTGATTTGTAATGTTCCTTTCTTTTGCCTTCTTAACTTTATATGTGACCTGAATTTTCCATAACTTGTCTTTAGATTGCATCTAGGCATTGCAATAAAAGCCAACCCAATGTGTGTGTGTTTATATATATATTTTAAAATCTGGGGCTAGCCAGCATGTGTTTTAGGGCAGAGGATGCAAACAGATGCCTTGTTGGGGGTACTGCTTCATCTGCAACCCAGATGGTGGGTAATACCTTTTCTTTCCTTTTTTTTTTTAATTTGTGTCCACTGCCAGACTGTCAGCTCAGCAGTGTACACTTCATAGGGGACTCTTCCCATGGCCTACTTCAGAAAAAAATTAAACACACCCCCACAAGCCAAACATTCTGACTATAAAGAAGAAGAAAAAAATACTGCCCAATACTGCTTGAAAACAGGCCTTGTTCCTGGGATCCTAGCAATAATGCTTAATTAAAACACTTGATTAGAATAATCAGTTTAGGCCTGATAGGCTCCCAGCCTCCTGGAGATGTCTAAATCTACATACAGACTGGCTGATGAGAGGATGCTTTAGTTCAGCACTTCCAGGCTGGCAGCCCAGGGCTTTGATTTCAGTCTGAAAAGGCGGGCTTCATCATGCTTGTTTTGTAGTGACAACATGTTGATCTAACAAGAATCAGGTCACTCCACTTGGCAAACTGGTATATTTTTTTTCCTCCTCAAATTAGAGTTTAATGTGCTCCAACTGGGGAAATCCAGAAAAATACATGTGGATTCCTACTTTCGTTTTTGAGACTCCTTTCCTTAAGAGTAATGTCTGAACAAATGCAAAGAAAAGCACTGTAGGTAGAAACTGTACCTTAGAAAATAATTTTCTGGATGTGGGGTATGCCACTGGCACATCTCTGAAATTCCCATCCACCTGTTTACATTCATCACACAAGACCCAACACTTGCATGTGATTTTAAGTGCCAGACCTGAACATAAGCACAACACCTGATTTTTTTTTTCACTCGGGCTGCTTACCACATCAAACCTTACATTGAACCACTTCTGCTTTCAATGGAATACACCAGCATCTTAAAACGCGATTATTAAGAAAAAAAACGCGATTATTTGTTCAACAAACATAGTAATTAGTGTATACACTATGGCAATTTGTAAGCATTTAGGGAGAGAAAGGTTCATTTCTCTTTTTTTTTCTTTTTTTTTTCATTTCTCTTTTTTTAAATTTATTTTTTATTGGTGTTCAATTTACTAACATACAGAATAACCCCCAGTGCCCGTCACCCATTCACTCCCACCCCCCGCCCTTCTCCCCTTCTACCACCCCTTGTTCATTTCCCAGAGTTAGCAGTCTTTACGTTCTGTCTCCCTTTCTGATATTTCCCACACATTTCTTCTCCCTTCCCTTATATTCCCTTTCACTATTATTTATATTCCCCAAATGAATGAGAACATATAATGTTTGTCCTTCTCCGACTGACTTACTTCACTCAGCATAATACCCTCCAGTTCCGGGGATCCCTGGGTGGCGCAGCGGTTTGGCGCCTGCCTTTGGCCCAGGGCGCGATCCTGGAGACCTGGGATCGAATCCCACGTCAGGCTCTCGGTGCATGGAGCCTGCTTCTCCCTCTGCCTGTGTCTCTGCCTCTCTCTCTCTCTCTCTCTGTGACTATCATAAATAAATAAAAATTAAAAAAAAAACATTTAAAAAAAAATACCCTCCAGTTCCATCCACGTTGAAGCAAATGGTGGGTATTTGTCATTTCTAATAGCTGAGTAATATTCCATTGTATACATAAACCACATCTTCTTTATCCATTCATCTTTTGTTGGACACCAAGGCTCCTTCCACAGTTTGGCTATCGTGGCCATTGCTGCTAGAAACATCGGGGTGCAGGTGTCCCGGCGTTTCATTGCATTTGTATCTTTGGGGTAAATCCCCAACAGTGCAGTTGCTGGGTCGTAGGGCAGACTATTTTTAACTGTTTGAGGAACCTCCACACAGTTTTCCAGAGTGGCTGCACCAGTTCACATTCCCACCAACAGTGTAAGAGGGTTCCCTTTTCTCCGCATCCTCTCCAACATTTGTTGTTTCCTGCCTTGTTAATTTGCCCCATTCTCCCTGGTGTGAGGTGGTATCTCATTGTGGTTTTGATTTGTATTTCCCTGATGGCAAGTGATGCAGAGCATTTTCTCATATGCATGTTGGCCATGTCTATGTCTTCCTCTGTGAGATTTCTGTTCATGTCTTTTGCCCATTTCATGATTGGATGGTTTGTTTCTTTGGTGTTGAGTTTAAGAAGTTCTTTATAGATCTTGGAAACTAGCCCTTTATCTGATATGTCATTTGCAAATATCTTCTCCCATTCTGTAGGTTGTCTTTGAGTTTTGTGGACTGTATCCTTTGCTGTGCAAAAGCTTCTTATCTTGATGAAGTTCCAATAGTTCATTTTTGCTTTTGTTTCTTTTGCCTTCGTGGATGTATCTTGCACGAAGTTACTATGGCCGAGTTCAAAAAGGGTGTTGCCTGTGTTCTTCTCTAGGATTTTGATGGAATCTTGTCTCACATTTAGATCTTTCATCCATTTTGAGTTTATCTTTGTGTATGGTGAAAGAGAGTGGTCTAGTTTCATTCTTCTGCGTGTGGATGTCCAATTTTCCCAGCACCATTTATTGAAGAGACTGTCTTTCTTCCAATGGATAGTCTTTCCTCCTTTATCGAATATTAGTTGGCCATAAAGTCGAGGGTCCACTTCTGGATTCTCTATTCTGTTCCATGTGTGTCTATGTGTCTGTTTTTGTGCCAGTACCACACTGTCTTGATGACCACAGCTTTGTAGTGCAACCTGAAATCTGGCATTGTGAGGCCTCCAGATATGGTTTTCTTTTTTAAAATTCCCATGGCTATTCGGGGTCTTTTCTGATTCCACACAAATCTTAAAATAATTTGTTCTAACTCTCTGAAGAAAGTCCATGGTATTTTGATAGGGATTGCATTAAACGTGTATATTGCCCTGGGTAACATTGACATTTTCACAGTATTAATTCTGCCAATCCATGAGCATGGAATATTTTTCCATCTCTTTGTGTCTTCCTCAATTTCTTTCAGAAGTGTTCTATAGTTTTTAGGGTATAGATCCTTTACATCTTTGGTTAGGTTCATTCCTAGGTATCTTATGCTTTTGGGTGCAATTGTAAATAGGATTGACTCCTTAATTTCTCGTTCTTCAGTCTCATTGTTAGTGTATAGAAATGCCACTGACTTCTGGGCATTGATTTTGTATCCTGCCACGCTACCGAATTGCTGTATGAGTTCTAGCAATCTTGGGGTGGAGACTTTTGGGTTTTCTATGTAGAGTATCATGTCATCGGCGAAGAGGGAGAGTTTGACTTCTTCTTTACCAATTTGAATGCCTTTAATATCTTTTTGTTGTCTGATTGCTGAGGCTAGGACTTCCAGTACTATGTTGAACAGCAGTGGTGAGAGTGGACATCCCTGTCTTGTTCCTGATCTTAGGGGAAAGGCTCCTAGTGCTTCCCCATTGAGAATGATATTTGCTGTGGGCTTTTCATAGATGGCTTTTAAGAAGTCGAGGAATGTTCCCTCTATCCCTACACTCTGAAGAGTTTTGATCAGGAATGGATGCTGTATTTTGTCAAATGCTTTCTCTGCATCCAATGAGAGGATCATATGGTTCTTGGTTTTTCTCTTGCTGATATGATGAATCACATTGATTGCTTTACAGGTGTTGAACCAGCCTTGTGTCCCAGGGATAAATCCTACTTGGTCATGGTGAATAATTTTCTTAATGTACTGTTGGATCCTATTGGCCAGTATCTTGTTGAGAATTTTTGCATCCATGTTCATCAGGGATATTGGTCTGTAATTCTCCTTTTTGGTGAGGTCTTTGTCTGGCTTTGGAATTAAGGTGATGCTGGCTTCATAGAACGAATTTGGAAGTACTCCATCTCTTTCTATCTTTCCAAACAACTTTAGTAGAATAGGTATGGTTTCTTCTTTAAACGTTTGATAAAATTCCCCTGGGAAGCCATCTGGCCCTGGACTCTTGTATCTTGGGAGGTTTTTGATGACTGCTTCAATTTCCTCCCTGGTTATTGGCCTGTTCAGGTTTTCTATTTCTTCCTGTTCCAGTTTTGGTAGTTTGTGGCTTTCCAGGAATACGTCCATTTCTCTTAGATTGCCTAATTTATTGGCGTATAGCTGTTCATAATATGTTTTTAAAATCGTTTGTATTTCCTTGGTGTTGGTAGTGATCTCTCCTTTCTCATTCATGATTTTATTAATTTGAGTCTTCTCTCTCTTCTTTTTAATAAGGCTGGCTAATGGTTTATCTATCTTATTAATCCTTTCAAAGAATCAACTCCTGGTTCTGTTGATCTGTTCCACAGTTCTTCTGGTCTCGATTTCGTTGAGTTCTGCTTGAATCTTTCTTAACTCCCTTCTTCTCTTGGGTGTAGGATCTATTTGCTGTTTTTTCTCTCGCTCCTTTATGTGTAAGGTTAGCTTTTGTATTTGAGTTCTTTCCAGTTTTTGAATGGATGCTTGTATTGCGATGTATTTCCCCCTTAGGACTGCTTTTGCTGCATCCCAAAGATTTTGGATGGTTGTATCTTCATTCTCATTAGTTTCCATGAATCTTTTTAATTCTTCCTTAATTTCCTGGTTGACCCTTTCATCTTTTAGCACGATGGTCCTTAACCTCCACGTGTTTGAGGTCCTTCCAAACTTCTTGTTGTGATTTAGTTCTAATTTCAAGGCATTATGGTCTGAGAATATGCCGGGGACGATCCCAATCTTTTGGTATCGGTTCAGACCTGATTTGTGACCCAATATGTGGTCTATTCTGGAGAAAGCTCCATGTGCACTTGAGAAGAATGTGTATTCAGTTGAGTTTGGATGTAAAGTTCTGTAGATATCTGTGAAATCCATCTGGTCCAGTGTATCATTTAAAACTCTCGTTTCTCTGGAGATGTTGTGCTTAGAAGACCTATCGAGTATAGAAAGAGCTAGATTGAAGTCACCAAGGATAAGTGTATTATTATCTAAGTATTTCTTCACTTTGGTTAATAATTGATTTATGTATTTGGCAGCTCCCACATTCGGGGCATATATATTGAGGATTGTTAAGTCCTCTTGTTGAATAGATCCTTTAAGTATGATATAGTGTCCCTCTTCATCTCTCACTACAGTCTTTGGGGTAAATTTTAGTTTATCTGATATAAGGATGGCTACCCCTGCTTTCTTTTGAGGACCATTCAAATGGTAAATGGTTCTCCAACCTTTTATTTTCAGGCTGTAGGTGTACTTCTGTCTAAAATGAGTCTCTTGTAGACAGCAAATAGATGGGTCCTGCTTTTTTATCCAGTCTGAAACCCTGCGCCTTTTGATGGTGTCATTAAGGCCATTCACATTTAGAGTTACTATTGAGAGATATGAATTTAGTGTCATCATGATAATTACTCAGTCCTTGTTTTTGTGGATTGTTCCACTGGACTTCTTCTTAAAGGGGAATTTTAAGAGTCCCCCTTAAAATTTCTTGCAGAGCTGGTTTGGAGGTCACATATTCTTTTAGTTGCTGCCTGTCTTGGAAGCTCTTTATCTCTCCTTCCATTCTGACAGAGAGCCTTGCTGGATAAAGTATTCTTGGCTGCATGTTTTTCTCATTTAGGACCCTGAATATATCCGGCCAGCCCTTTCTGGCCTGCCAGGTCTCTGTGGAGAGGTCTGCTGTTACCCTAATACTCCTCCCCATAAAAGTAAGGGATTTCTTGTCTCTTGCTGCTTTAAGGTTCTTCTCTTTATCTTTGGAATTTGCAAGCTTCACTATTAAATGTCAAGGTGTTGAACGGTTTTTATTGATTTTAGGCGGGGATCTCTCTATTTCCTGGATCTGAATGCCTGTTTCCCTTCCCAGATTAGGAAAGTTTTCAGCTAGAATTTGTTCAAATACATATTCTGGCCCTCTGTCCCTTTCAGCACCCTGGGGAACACCAATTAAACGTAGGTTTTTCTTCCTCAGGCTGTCGTTTATTTTCCTTAATCTATCTTCATGGTCTTTTAATTGTTTGTCTCTTTTTTCCTCAGTTTCCCTCTTTGCTATCAACTTGTCTTCTATGTCACTCACTCGTTCTTGCACCTCGTTAACCCTCGTCGTTAGGACTTCTAGTTTGGATTGCATCTCATTCAATTGATTTTTAATTTCTGCCTGATTAGCTCTAAATTCTGGAGTCATGAAGTCTCTTGTGTCCTTTATGCTTTTTTCTCGAGCCACCAGTAGCTGTATAATAGTGCTTCTAAATTGGCTTTCTGACATTGAATTTTAATCCAGATTTTGTAACTCTGTGGGAGAGAGGACTGTTTCTGATTCTTTCTTTGAGGTGAGGTTTTCCTTCTAGTCATTTTGCTCAGTGCAGAGTGGCCAAATCAAGTTGTATTGGGAAAAGGAGAAAAAGAGAGGAGAGAAAGAGAAAAAAAAGGAAGAAAAATAACGAAAAAAAAAGAAGAAAAAGATGGGACCCCTGGGTGGCGCAGCGGTTTGGCGCCTGCCTTTGCCCCAGGGCCCGATCCTGGAGACCCAGGATCGAATCCCACGTCAGGCTCCCGGTGCATGGGGCCTGCTTCTCCCTCTGCCTGTGTCTCTGCCTCTCTCTCTCTCTCTCTGTGTGTGACTATCATAAATAATAAATAAAAATATTAAAAAAAAGAAGAAAAAGAGAAAGAAAAAGAAAGAAAGGAGAAAAAGGGGGGTGGGGGAAGGAAACAAATCAAAAAGCAAAAAAAAAAAAAAAAAAGAACCACGGGGGAGTATCTTCTGATTCTGTGTACTTTAAGTCCCTTGGCTTCCCCTGGAAGTTGTCAGTCAGTCTAGGTGGTCTTCTGGGGGAGGGGCCTACTGTGCTGATTTTCAGGTGTTAGCAGTTGGGGGAGCTGCTGTGCCCCTGCCTGGTGCAGGGCTCAGTGGGGGTTGTTT
This sequence comes from Canis aureus, assembly GCF_053574225.1. Taxonomy (NCBI): domain Eukaryota; kingdom Metazoa; phylum Chordata; class Mammalia; order Carnivora; family Canidae; genus Canis; species Canis aureus. Next base: position 28,582 of record NC_135622.1, read on the forward strand.
ACCCCGTGAGTCCCCAGGAGCAACAGCCCTCGTGGCGGGGCCAGCTCTGGAAACCTGGATTCAGCCCCCGCAGGAACTCCGGAGCTCTCCATCTGCAGGGCCTGGAGGCTCCGGGGCGGGCCGCTGATCTGCTCAGCTGGGACAGGAGCGTCCTTGCTGTCCTGGGCCCTCCCGGCCTCTGCCTGTCCCGGGGGGAGGCCGGATCCTGGGCTGTGTCCCGGCACCCTGTGCTCTGGAGCCTGCGCTGTTGGATTCGCGCTCCCGGGCTGCGCAACCCCCTCCGCGGAGCCGCCGCCCGAGCCCCTCCGAGCTGCTCCTGGAACCGCGCAGCCCCTTCCGCACGGAGCCTCTTCCTCTGCCCAAGCCCCTCCAGCTGCTCTGGGTCCCACCGGGTCCCGCCGTGTGCGCTGCAGCCCTTAGAGAGCTCGGCGCACTCTCCTGGGCGCGCAGTTGCTCTGTTACTGTCCCAGGGAGCCGGAGGGCATCCTCGCCCTTCTGGGTCCTGCTCCAACTCCCCGCGAGCCCCTTTCCACCCGGAAAGGTTGGTGCAGCTCCTGCTTCTCCGGGACGGGGCTCTCCTGTCCTGGGGACACTCGCCCCGGCCTCAGCCCAGCTCCTCGCGGGGCCCCTCCCCCTTGGAGGCCTTTGTTTCTTTTTTCCCGTCTTCCTACCTTGATAGAAGCGCAAACTCTTCTCACTGTAGCATTCCAGGTGGTCTCTCTTTAATTCTCAGGCCGAATTCATAGATTTTCAGGATAATTTGAAGGTTTTCTAGGTAATTTGGTGGAGACAGGTGATTTGGAGACCCTACTCTTCCGCCATCTTGCCCCTCCGACACAACACCTGATTATAAACACCTCAAATCGACACCAGCCCTCAAGCAACTTTAAAAGGTGAGGAGAGAATCGAATCCTGCCCGGAATGATGCTGTTTCTCTCACCTGCTGAACAGCAAATCAGCTGTTGGAGGTGCTTTTGAAATGGAGGGTTCCAAAAGGGGAAGCCAGGAAGGCAGTGATAATGTCCAGTCTGGGGCAAACCACCCAGGGAAGCACCCACAGCAGCCCCCTCACTGTAATGCAGAGAACTGCACCCACTCCCTTGGGGACAGGGCCTTCCTGCAGAGGGGAGCCCCCACCCCAGCCTACATCCCCACACTGGAGCCTTGCAGGACCACTCAGCTCTTACTCTTTTCACAAATACACAGATTCTATCTCACTTTCTCTGAAAGCAGTGAGCTGCTCCCAACACCCCAGTCCAGGAAATGCATCAAATTCTAGCAGTGGAGCCTGAAGAAACTTAGAGAAGTTGGAGTGTGTTGCTCAAGTTCGCAGAAGCGGCTCAGGCCAAGGTGAGCAAAGATTTCCTGCCAGCGAGCACCCTCCACTGCCTCATCTCCTCTCCTGATAACCCTACCCAGGGAGGCCCTGGGCACACCCCTTTCCACTCTTATTCCCTCAGGGCAACTAGTCTTTGCAAAGCGGCCAGAATTTAGAGCCACGAATTACATTTTGCACCATATAAATGTAAAAATGCCCAGGCCCACTCACAGGGCATGTGTCCTGAGCTCGCTTCTGCCTGCCAACATTTCTACTTCCTCAGTCTCCTCACCTTAGATAAGAAAGTCTGCCTCGCAGTATTAATGACTTCGGAATTTCTAACAAGACTTCTGAAAGAATGGCCACTGATTTGCACAGATGCCTGTGTCAGACTATTTATCTAGATTTTCCATAAGCTATTCATCTGGCTTTGGTCATCCTACTAAGCCAACAAAAAATTTAAAAATGAGTTATAACTCATCGTGACCTATTTTAACCACAGAATTAAGCCAGAGTAGCAAGGAGGTACCGAGAAACCACCGAAGTTTTCCACCTTCTAATTTAAACCACATAATGAATGTCCTCTCTTGCCAGAGTTCCCATTTGCATTTCACCACCTCTGCTAATCAGTGGTCTTTCGGTGTCAGTTAATTATTGAGAACTTTTAGGTAAATTGAGAAAACCTTTTCATTTATGAACTGACTTGAAATTCGGTTGGGGAGGAATACAGGATTCCTGAAATGTCCCATGTGCAGAGAATTTACTAGAACTGATTCTAAACCCAGAGCAGCGTCATTATTCATTTTAGCGTTAATGGGTTCCACAAAGCAAATTTAATCAATCCTTTTGGGACCTAAGCTGGGGAAAATTAAAATTAGGAGCATAAATTGTGACTTCTAGGGCAAGACAGTGGCTTGGTTACATCCTCCTGCTTATAGAGTGAATTGTGAGCTGGGCCCTAGCCAAGAGCAGTCGGCCTGCATTTCGGAAGAGAAATCACCTCCTTTTCCATGTGTGCAAAGATTTCCTGAATTCCACTCACAGTGGCTATTTCTGTGATGCATACAGAAATATGCAGGCAACTCACTCCGTACAACTGACGGGATTTCCAAGTGGTCCACTGCCTGGCTCAAAATGAATTCCTTAAAATTCTCGCAAGCTGACTTTATCAGGGGGGTGTGAGAGAAGCATAAATACCCAAGGAGAGAAAGCAACAAGGTCTGTGACCAGAAGGCTGAAAATGGAAGCGCTCAGGGGTCGTCTGTAAGGACGTACACCAAGGGTCCTTTCGACCTGACTGCCTATCACAGAAGTGAGTAATGACATTTGCATATGTGCAGAGACTGCCCTATCCCAAATTTTCCTTCAGCACTAATGCCAGGGAGATTCTAGAGATGCTGGTCAACCGATTCTACAGGACCTTCTACAAAAGTCATCCCAGGACTCCTGTCTCTACATGTCCCTTTGCTCACACCTGCCTCCCTCTCACCCTCTCTCTTCCTCTCTCACTGGATCTACCCTGGCAGACACCATCTGGGCTGCAAACCCTTCAAGTTGTATGGAAACATGCACATCACTGAGGTGTAGAAGGAGAACCATACACCTCTGGGCAGTAGACCAGATTGACTTTAAAATAATCACATCACAGGAATTTAGAGTCTCTTGTCCCCCAACTTACTTACAAAAGGTCATAAACAACCCGGCTTTTAAACACCTCCTCATTCAGCTATGACATTATTTCTAGTTTTGACCTGGGGAGAGAGAAAGAGAGAGAGTCCTGGGGTTCAGGCTTCGGACTCAAGCTTTGACAAGTGCCACTGCATTACACAGAAAAGATGCAGGGGTGACTCAGCAGGAGGAGCTGAGCACCCTGAGGGAAGCAGCCTCTGGGGGAAGCAGAGGGCACAGCATCTTTCTCTCCATCTCAGGTGGCCCCCCTGTCCTCCCTCCACCCCCAGGCCTCTGGCTCCCATGCAAATGAGAAGCCAGCCCAACAGTTGGCTGGCAGGCGGGCAGGGCCTTCAGGATGCTCTCTTCCCCTCAACATCCCAAGGCGGCTGGGGCCAGGGTCAGCCAGGACGTGGGGGCCGTGGAGGCTGGGCTGGGCCCAGGCACTTTAAAGGAAGGGCTCTCGTGCCCCCTAGTGATGAGAATCATCTCCTTCATCTCCTTCATCTCCCCAGCCCTGCAGCAGCCCGGAGAGTAAGAATGGGGATTGAGCCATTTGCCCCCTTGTTGTCATCCAGAGAAGCCAGCGGGTGACACTTTCACGTGGCAGCCCAGGCTGGTGCCCTGCCTTCAGAAGAGGTCTGTGCTAGAGCCTGTTGTCATTTTTGGAGGCCTGTGTGAAACCCACGGCCCATACTCCCTTCCCGACTTTGCATGGAAGTGAAAAGACCAAACTTGGCACATCAAAGCCAGAATATCACCTTAGATTAAGACCAACCTGAGGGACGCGCGGGTGGCTCAGCGGGTGAGCGTCTGCCTGTGGCTCAGGGCGTGACCCCAGGGTCCTGGGATCGAGTCCTGCATCAGGCTCCCTGCATGGAGCCTGCTTCTCCCTCTGCCTGTGTCTCTGCCTCCCTCTCTCTGTCTCTCTCGTGAATAAATAAAGTCTTAAATAAATTTTTAAAAAAGATGAAGCTTATTCGACAAAGGAGGAAAGACTATCCACTAGAAAAAAAGTCTCTTCAATAAATGGTGCTGGGAAAACTGGACATCCACATGCAGAAGAATGAAACTAGTCCACTGTCTTGCACCAGGCACAAAGATAAACTCAAAATGGATGAAAGATCTAAATGTGAGACAAGATTCCATCAAAATCCTAGAGGAGAACACAGGCAACGCCCTTTTTGAACTCGGCCACAGTAACTTCTTCAAGATACATCCACGAAGACAAAAGAAACAAAGGATAAATGAACTATTGGGACTTCATCAAGATAAGAAGCTTTTGCACAGCAAAAGATACCGTCAACAAAACTAAAAGACAACCTACAGAATGGGAGAAGATATTTGCAAATGACGTATCAGATAAAGGGCTAGTTTCCAAGATCTATAAAGAACTTCTTAAACTCAACACCAAAGAAACAAACAATCCAATCATGAAATGGGCAAAAGACATGAACAGAAATATCAAAGAGGAAGACATAGACATGGCCAACAAGCACATGAGAAAATGTAAAGGAGCCTGCTAGCCAGATGCCAGAAGTAGGTAACGTGCCCCCACCGGCACCGTGGGCCCCAGGCAGGCCCCTCCTGGTAGGGTAGTGAGGCCTGCCCAGCTCACCAGGAAGGGGGAGTCTGTCTCCTACCCCCTGGGGGCCCGGGTGATGGGGTGAGAGAAGCCAGGTAGAAGCTATATATATCTCTCTCCTTCTCTCTCTCTCTCCCTCTCTCTCTTTCACACACACACACACACACACACACATAGTCAGGTGCCCACCCCCCTCAGAGTCTTGCACCTCATCTCAGAGCCACAGCCTCGGGTTCACCTGGCCGTGGCCTCTGGCCAGGTGTCTCTGGGCCCTGAGCAGCACCTCCTCCCTGCTCTGATGCAGGGGTTTAGATGCGGCTCTGCGGGGCTCGTCAGCCTCCACCTCCACCCTGGAGGCCCTTCTGTGAGCTGAGGGCCCAGGGAAATGGCAGGCTGGGGAGGCAGCAAGCAGGACAGCAGGTTAGGAGAGGCATATAAAATACAGGACTCCCAGCTAAAATGGAATTTTAGACCAACAAGAAATACTTGTCAGTATTAGTATATCCCATGTCGTATTTGGGATATACTTACACTAAAAGATGTGTTTGTGGTTGATCCAAAATTCGCATTTAACAGAGTACTCTGTTCTGGTCTTTTCTGTTTTGTTTTGTTTTTTTTCTGTGTGCTAGATTAGGGCAACCCTAAGGTAAACCCTGATAGTGTCTCTTAGACTCATGCCCCTCCAGCTGCATGGAGGGAAGAGGAATGAGCGGCCACACTAGCTTCCCAGGGCTGCCCTCACAAAGCACCCCAGACCGGATGGTTTAACATCTTATATTTATGGAGGCCAGAGGTCTGCAATCCAGGTGCTGGTAGAGCCATGCTCTCTCTGAACACTTGGGGAGAATCCTCCCTCACTGCTTTCAGCTTCTGCGGGTTGCCAGAAATCCTTGGCATCTCTTGGCTTGTGCCAGAATCGTTCCAATTTCTGTCTCTGTCATCAAGTGCTGGTCTCTGTGTGTGCCTCCCGATATCTGTGGTCTCTGCTTGTAAGGACGGGAGTCGGTGGAGCAGGGCACACCCTGGTCCAGACGGGCCCCATCTGCCTTCACTATATCTGCAGAGGCCCCATCCCCAAAGGAGGTTCCTGGTGGACGTGAATTTGAGGGGACACTGTTCAATCCGGTCGACATTCCCTCTGCGTTCACTGACACCCGTCTCACTGAAAGCTTTCAGATCCAGATGATCATAAAATCGACCAAAAAACAGATATCCCATATCTGCTCCCAGAGTCCATGAGGCCACACTCGCATGAGTCAGGGCGGCAGGAGCTGTCCCTCTGAAACAACTCTGGCATGAGTGGGGGAGGCTGAAGCTGCCTCTCTCCTCTTCCTGCAAAATGCCCATCAGAAATGGCCCCCCGTTGGGCCTGAGAAACACACCCGATGCCACCAACACCACCATCAGAAAAACGGGCCTCGGTATTCATGCACCTGGGCCCATTTGCCAAGACGCCTCTGAATGTTTCTGCGAGGCTGAGAGGCTGAGTTCTCTTAGAGGGAAAGGAAGCCTCTTCTGAGGTAAAAACTGCATTTGGACCTGTGTACAGGCTACGTGGCCCGAATGCCCCATGCCCCTGACCGGTCCTGCTGTCACTCTGACTGGGGCATGAGGCTTGGCCGGGGAAGTGCCCGAAGCTGGTACAGGGAGAAGGTTCACAAGCCACACAGGAACCTAAGACTATGCCCTCAGAGGGGCAGATTGGAAGCCCCCAGAATCCCGCGGAGCCCCCAGAGCCCTAGGCCTCTGGCCCACCCACAGCCGTGGCTCAGCCCGTGTTGGTTCTGGGCCGGAACTGTGTCATGAACATCCACAGTGCTGCACGGCTGACAAACAGGCCTGCTTGGAGCCTTTCAGAGGGGAGAAATCTTCACTCCAATTCCTTAGTATCAATAATTAATTAATGGAGCCCATCGCCTGGGTCCATAATAAATACTAACAGCAGAGAGTAGTCTGTGACGTACCACAGGAAACTGCCACACATGCACACGCATGTACAAACATGCACACAGGCATGTACGCACACTGTGGGCAGCTCCTTCTCAGGACCCTATATGACTCCCTCCCCTCGACATGTCCCTCTGGCCCCAGGGCAGCCTGACTGAGCAGCTGGGCAGCACCCTCTGGCCTCACTGTATCCACCATGGGGAGAAGACACCATTCTTGCCTGGGGCCCCTGGTGACCTGTCTCAGGGGTGAGTGGGGTCAGGCTGAGGCTACCTCCCTATCAGCTGTGTCTTCAGGAGAATACTTGATTTTCTGGGCTGATGGCAGCGTCACTCTGACGTATCAGACGTATCAGATAAAGGGCTAGTATCCAAGATCTATGAAGAACTTATTAAACTCAAGAGCAAAGAAACAAAGAATCCTATCACGAAATGGGCAAAAGACATGAACAGAAATCTCACAGAGGAAGACATAGACATGGCCAACAAGCCCATGAGAAAATGCTCCGCATCACTTGCCATCAGGGAAATAGAAATCAAAACCACAGTGAGATACCATCTCACACCAGTGAGAATGGGGAAAATTAACAAAGCGGGAAACCACAAATGTTGGAGGGGATGTGGAGAAAGGAGAACCCTCCTGCACTTTTGGTGGGAATGTGAACTGGTGCAGCCAGTCTGGAAAACTGTGTGGAGGTTCCTCAAAGAGTTAAAAATAGATCTGCCCTAAGACCCAGCTATTGCACTGCTGGGGATTTATCCCAAAGATACAGATGCAGTGAAATGCTGGGACACCTGCAACCTGATGTTTCTAGCAGCAATGTCCACAATAACCAAACCGTGGAAGGAGCCTTGGTGTGCATCGAAAGATGAATGGATAAAGACGATGTGGTCTATGTATACAATGGAATATTAGAATGGCTAATATTGTATACTCAGTATTGAGTGGCTAATATTGTATACTCAGTATTAGAATGGCTAATATTGTATACTCAGTATACTGAGTATTGTATACTCAGCCATTAGAAACGACAAATACCCACCATTTGCTTCCACGTGGATGGAACTGGAGGGTATCATGCTGAGTGAAATAAGTCAATTGGAGAAGGACAAACATTATATGGTCTCATTCATTTGGGTAATATAAACAATAGTGAAAGGGAATAAAGAGGAAAGGAGAAAAAATAGTGAGTGGGAAATATCAGAGAGGGAGACAGAACATGAGAGACTCCTAACTCTGAAATGAACTAGGGGTGGTGGAAGGGGAGGAGGGCGGGGGTGGGTGTGACTGGGTGATGGGCACTGAGGGGGGCACTTGATGGGATGAGCACTGGGTGTTATTCTATATGTTGGCAAATTGAACACCAATGAAAAATAAATTTATAATAAAAAAAAGGAGGCTAAACCCAAGCATTTTAACTCTGGAGCCTGCCATGATGTTAGGCTGCCTTGGTTTCTACATTATGCTGTGATCAAAAAGGGATGGGCATAGAATACTTAAATATATTGAGATACTAATGGGAAAGAATCCGGTATTTGAAGAATATTTAATAGAATGAGAAGTTTTGATCATATCTTAAAAAGAAGTGAAAATTTCTTGAATGCTCACACTTTGCCTAACATTGTGGTAAATTGCTATATATTCATTATCTCACTTAATCCTCGTGTGAACTGATTCCATCTACTGTTATCTCCATGTTAAGAATGTGGAGACTGAGGGATCCCTGGGTGGTTAAGTGGTTGGGTGTCTGCCCTCGGCCCAGGGTGTCATCTTGGAGTTCCAGGATGGAGTCCCACATCCAGCTCCCTGTGTGGAGCCTGCCTCTCCCTCTGCCTGTGTTTCTGCCTCTCTCTCTCTCTCTCTCTTTGTTTGTGTGTCTCTCATGAATAAATAAATCTTAAAAAAACAGAATGTGTCCCAGAGTCAACGTGCACAAGCACCGTGCCATGTTGATTTTAGGACAGAAAATCATATAAGCTCTATGATGTCTGTTTGGGTGATGATGCACAGACACACATATATGTATGTGCACATATAGGTAGAAGAAAAAGACCAGAAGATATACACAAAATATTTACAAGTGATTATCACCAAGAGTTGGTTTCTTTGCTGTTGAGTTGAATAAGTTCTTTATAGATATTGGATACTAGTCCTTTAACTAGTATCCTACTAGTTACTTCATTTATACTTCATTTCCAAATATCTTCTCCCATTCCATAGGTTGTCTTTGAGTTTTGTGGACTGTATCCTTTGCTGTGCAAAAGCTTCTTATCTTGATGAAGTCCCAATAGTTCATTTCTGCTTTTGTTTATCTTGCCTTCACGGATGTATCTTGCAAGAAGTTACTGTGGCTGAGTTCAAAAAGGGTGTTGCCTGTGTTCTCCTCTAGGATTTTGATGGGATCTTGTGTCACATTTAGATCTTTCATCCATTTTGAGTTTGTCTTTGTGTATGCTGCAAGAGAGTGGTCTAGTTTCATTCTTCTGCATGTGGATGTCCAATTTTCCCAGCACCGTTTATTGAAGAGACTGTCTTTTTTCCAGTGGATAGTCTTTACTCCTTTGTCGAATATTAGTTGACCATAAAGTCGAGGGTCCACTTCTGGATTCTCTATTCTGTTCCATTGATCTATGTGTCTGTTTTTGTGCCAGTACCACACTGTCTTGATGACCACAACTTTTGTAGTACAACCTGAAATCTGGCATTGTGATGCCCCCAGCTCTGGTTTTCTTTTTTAATATTCCCCTGGCTACTTGGGGTCTTTTCTGATTCCACACAAATCTTAAGATGATTTATTCCACCTCTCTGAATAAAGTCCATGGTATTTTGATAGGGATTGCATTGAGCATGTAAATTGCCCTAGGTAGCATTGACATTTTCATAATATTAATTCTTCCAATCCATGAGCATGGAATATTTTTCCATCTCTTTGTGTCTTCCTCTATTTCTTTCAGAAATGTTATGTAGTTTTTAGGATATAGATCCCTTACCTCTTTGGTTAGGTTTACTCCTAGGTATCTTATTCTTTTGGGTGCAATTGTAAATGGGACTGACTCCTTAATTTCTCTTGCCTCAGTCTCATTTTTAGTGTATAGAAATGCCACTGACTTCTGGGCAGTGATTTGATTTTGTATCCTGCCACACTGCCAGATTGCAGTATAAGTTCTAGCAATCTTGGGGTGGTGTCCTTTGGGTTTTCTATGAGAGTATCATATCATCTGTGAATAGGGAGAGTTTGACTTTTTCTTTGCCAATTTGAATCCCTTTTTTTTCTTTTTGTTGCCTGATTGCTGAAGCTAGGAATTCTAGTACTATGTTGAATAGCAGTGGTGAGAGTGGACATCCCAGTCTCATTCCTGATGTTAGGGGAAAGGCTCCCAGTTTTTCTCCATTGAGAATGATATTTGCTGTGGGCTTTTCCTAGATGGATTTTAAGATGCTGAGGAATGTTCCTTCTATCCCTACACTCTGAAGAGTTGTGATCAGGAATGGATGCTGTATTTTGTCAAATGCTTTCTCTGCATCTGTTGAGAGGATCATATGGTTCTTGTTTTTTCTCTTGCTGACCTGATCAATCACACTGATTGTTTTAAGAGTGTTGAATCAGCCTTGCATCCCGGGGATAAATCCCACTTGGTCATGGTGAATAATCTTTATTTACTGTTGGATCCTTTTTTTTTTTTTTTTAATATTTTTAAATTTTTTTTAATTTTTTTTATTTATGATAGTCACAGAGAGAGAGAGAGAGAGAGGCAGAGACACAGGCAGAGACAGAAGCAGGCTCCATGCACCGGGAGCCCGACGTGGGATTCGATCCCGGGTCTCCGGGATCACGCCCTGGGCCAAAGGCAGGCGCCAAACCGCTGCGCCACCCAGGGATCCCTTACTGTTGGATCCTATTGGCTAGTATCTTGTTGAGAATGTTTGCATCTGTGTTCATCAGGGGTATTGGTCTATAATTCTCCTTTTTGGTGGGGTCTTTGTCTGGTTTTGGAATTAAGGTGATGCTGGCCTCATAGAATGGGTTTGGAAGTACTCCATCTCTTTCTATCTTTTGGAACAGCTTTAGTAAAATAGGTACGGTTTCTTCTTTAAACGTTTGATAGAATTCACCTGGGAGGCCATCTGTCCCTGGACTTTTGTGTCTTGGGAGGTTTTTGATGACTGCTTCAATTTCCTCCCTGGTTATTGGCCTGTTCAGGTTTTCTATTTCTTCCTGTTTCAGTTTCAGTAGTTTGTGGTTTTCCAGAAGTGTGTCCATTTCTTTTAGATTGCCTAATTTATTGGTGTATAGCTGCTCATAATAAGTTTTAAAAATCGTTTGTATTTCCTTGGTGTTGGTGGTGATCTCTTCTGTCTCATTGATGATTTATTAATTTTTGTCTTTTCTCCCTTCTTTTTAATAAGGCTGGCTAATGGTTGATCTATCTTATTAATTCTTTCAAAGAACCAAATCCTGGTTTTGTTGATCTGTTCCACAGTTCTTCTGGTCTCTGTTTCATTGAGTTCTGCTCGAATTTTTATTAATTCTCTTCTTCTGCTGGGTGTAGGATCTATTTGCTGTTTTGTCTCCAGGTCCTTTAGGTGCAAGGTTAGCTTTTGTATTTGGGTTCTTTCCTGTTTTTGGATGGATGCTTGAATTGTGATGTGTTTCCCCCTGAGGACTGCTTTTGCTGTATCCCAAAGATTTTGAATGGTTGTATCTTTATTCTCATTAGTTTCCATGAATCTTTTTACTTCTTCTCTAATTTCCTGGCTGACCCTTTCATCTTTTACAGGATGGTCCTTAACCTTCACGTGTTTGAAATCCTTCCAAACATCTTGTTGTGATTTAGTTCTAATTTCAAAGCATTGTTGTGTGAAAATATGCAGGGGATGATCCCAATCTTTTGGCATCAGTTAAGACCTGATTTGTGACCGAGTATGTGGTCTTTTCTGGAAAAAGTTACATGTGCACTTGAGAAGAAGGTGTATTCAGTTGCGTTTGGATGTAAATTTCTGTAATATCTGTGAATTCCATCTGGTCCAGTGTATCATTTAAAGCTCTTGTGGTTTTGGAGATGTTGTGCTTAGAATATCTGTCGATTGTAGAAAACACTAGATTGAAGTCTCCAAGTGTAAGTGTATTATTATCTAAGCATGTCTTAACTTCGGTTATTAATTGATTGATATACTTGGTGGCTCCCGCATTCGGGACATAAATATTCATGACTCTTAGGTCCTCTTGTTGGATAGATCCTTTAAGTATAATATAGTATCCATCTTCATCTCTTACTGCAGTCTTTGGGACAAACTAATTTATCTGATATAAGGATGGCTACGCCTGCCATCCTCGAGGACCATTTCAATGGTACATGGTTCTCCAACCTTTTATTTTCAGGCTGAAGGTGTCCTTATGTCTGAAACCTGTCTCTTGTTGACAGCCAATAGATGGGTCTTGCTTTTTTACCGAGTCTGAAACCCTGTGCCTTTTGATGAGGTCATTAATCCCATTCACGTTCAGAATTACTATGGAAAGATATGAATTTAGTGTCACCATGATATCTATTCAGTCCCTGTTTTTGTGGATTGTTTTCTTGGACTTTTTCTTTTGCAGGGCCCCCCCTTTATATTTCTTGCAGAGCCGGCTTGGTGGTTACATATTCTTTCAGTTTCTGCCTTTTGTGGAAGCTCTTTATCTCTCCTTCTATTCTGAATGAGAGTCTTGGTGGATAAAGTATTCTTGGCTGCATGTTCTTCTTATTTAGGACCCTGAATATATCCTGCCAGCCTTTTCTGGCCTGCCAGGTCTCGGTGGACAGGTCTGCTGTTATCCTAATGCTTCTCCCCATAGAAGTTAGGGATTTCTTGTTTCTTGATGCTTTAAGGATCTTCTTTTTATCTTTGGAATTTGCCAGCTTCACTATTAAATGTAGAGGTGTTGAGCAGTTTTTAATTGACTTTAGGGGGTGGTCTCTCTATCTCCTGGATCTGAATGCCTGTTTCCCTTCCCAAGTTAGGGAAGCTCTCAGCTATGATTTGTTCATGTACACATTCTGTACATCTGTTCCTTTCAACGCCCTCAGGAACCCCAATTAAACGTAGATTTTTCCTTCTGATGCTGTCATTTGTTTCCCTTAACCTATCCTCATAGTCTTTTAATTGTTTTTCTCTTTTTTCCTCAGTGTCTGTCCTTGCCATCAACTTGTCTTCTATGTCACTCACTTGTTCTCCTACCTCGTTAACCATCATCGTTAGGACCTCCAGTTTGGATTGCATGTCATTTAATTGATTTTTAATTTCGGCCTGATTAGATCTAAATTCTGCAGTCATGAAGTCTCTTGAATCCTTTCTGCATTTTTCTAGAGCCACCAGTAGCTTTATAATAGTGCTTCTGAATTGGCTTTCTGACATTGAATTGTAATCCAGATTTTGTAACTCTATGGGAGAGAGGACTGTTTCTGATTCTTTCTTTTGAGGTGAGTTTTTCCTTATAGTCATTTCGCTCAGTGTGTAGTGGCCAAAACCAAGTTGTACTGCAAAAAGGAGAAAAAGCGAAAAGAAAAGAAGGAAAAAAAGAAGAAAAAAGGGGGGTGGGGAAACAACAGATACAAACAGGAAAGAAAAAGAAGGGGGAGTATCGTCTGATTCCATATACTGTAAATCTCTCAACTTCCCCCTGGAACTTTCCAGTGCTGCTTGGTCAATAACTTGCTTTCCCCCTGACCTTCTAGAGGTCTTCTGCCTTCTGTGCTGATCCTCAGGTGCCTGCACCTTTGGGAGCTGCCCAGCCCCCTGCCAGGTGTACAGCTCAGTGGGTGTTGTTTATCCTGTGAGGCCCCTGCTCAGTCCTAGGTAGAGGGTGACACCAAGAGGGATAAAAACAGGGGTGGCGGCCAGCTGTGCAGCCCTGGAGTCAGCTCCTAGAGTCACTACCGCCACTCCTAGTCCACAGGGGCCTGGATGCTCCGGGGGGCACCTGCTGATCTGCAAACTCGGGGCCACCCAGCGGCAGGAGCATCCTGGCTGTCCTGTGTCCTCCCGGCTTCTGCCTGTCTCAGAGGAGCACCGGATCTTGGGCTGTGTCCCCCGGTGCCCTGGGCTCCAGGGCCTGCGATCCTGTGAATGGACCTAAAGTACCACGAAGTATAATTTAAGAGCATCAGAGTAAATTTTGTGTGAAGTTAACTTATCCTTTATTACAAATAAAATTCATAAACCATTATACAGGTTAAAGGAAAACTCAAATTATAGAAACAGTGAAATGACAGAGGAGTGCAAGCCTCCGTTGGGCTGCAGCCATCACGAGCCCCATGCTAGGAGCTGGGGCGGGCTCTTGAGGTGGTTCAGGGTGTTGCTCAGGGGTCGAAGCCAGCTGCTCTGGAGGCAGGTGGTGGCTCTGGCACTTTGGGGACCCCGATTGCAGGCGCCAGGGCCTACTCCTCCTCCGGGATGGCTGAGGGTACAGGTGGCTCCTCCAGGGTGGAGCAGTGAAATAGAGCAGTGACCACTATCTGCAGGGGCTTTGACTCAGCAGCCTGTATCTCAGTTCGGGCCAAGCCCTTAGCTCCAGCAGCCAGGACCTGCTCGATCACCTCTGGCCCTGAAGGTGCAGCCAGCGCCACAGTCAGAGCTGGGGCAGGCTCTTGAGGTGATTCAGGGTGTTGTTCTCGGGCCGAAGCTGTAGCTCCAAGAAGACAAAGTATCATCACCAGGATAGACTTTCCACGTCCCTCCCAAATCCAGGACACTCTTCCTACCGCTCAACGTGTGTGAGTGCAAGAGCCCTGGGAGGTCTCCCCAGAATGCAGCCCGTGGGGATGGGGGAGTAAGACTACCCACTTCTCCTGGCACAGCTGCACGGAAGCTTGATCTGTGGAGCCCACCCGGTCCCAAACTCAGCCACCCCCAGTCCTCCTCACCCCTAGCTTCTGGCTCTATTGCATGGAGGTGTCTGAATAGTTTGAGGTAACGCCAGGCACGGTCTGAGCCTGGCATGTGCTGCCTCTTGAATTCCAGCAGCTTTGTCAGGGAGGAAAATTCTGGGAGCTGATGAAAATCCTCCTGATAGTACTCCAGCCAAATGTCCAGGATGCAGGAGATCGCCCTGGGGAGGGACAAGCAGGCACAGGCATCAGAAGACAGGGCTCCCTCACACACAGGTTTTCCAGGGAAGCCCTGCAGGAACCAGGGCTCCCGGCCTCCTGCTCGGGGCTGTCGGAGGCCAGTCCTGCTCTTTGTCCACCTGCCACCTGGTGGTCCTGCCTGCCAAAGCCCTGCTCACTGAGGAGGGGCTGCCATGAAGCCTCTGTGTGTGGGAGCCCACGACCAGCGGTGTGACTATCACTGTCTTTCCTGGGGAAGCAGGACTCCCTCCTAAGCCTGGCTACCTGCCCACTTGCCCCTTGAATTCACCGGCAGGTGTCCAGGGAGGAGGGTGTCTGTCCTGTCATTGCCCTCACTGCACAGACTGTCACTCTGGGAATGTCCAAGTGAGGAGGGCTTGGGCTCTGTGTCTTACCATGGCCTTGCCAGGAGCCACCCGTTACCACCACTTTCCCTCCTGTGGCTCTGTGGTGCCTCACTCACGAGGGGCCTCCAGGGGGTGTCCTTCCACTGACTCTAATCTCCCATCTCCCACGGGGCGAGTGCCATCTGGTCCGTGAGCTCTCACTGGCCCTCCTGAGCACCTGCTGTCCACCCAGGTCCAGGTGCCACCAGATTGGTGAGTGCGATGCTCTCCACACCCTCTGCTCTGGGTCCCAGGTGTGGGGTAGACAAAGGGTTGGGAGGGGGCGGGCATGGAGAAGGTCTCCCTTAGGGGTCCCAGTGCTCTCCCATAAAGCCCGCACCCCATCCATGGCTCTCCTTTGCTCTTCTCCTGAAGGGTCCTTAGAAGTTGACCCTGTCACAGGAATTGCAGATGTGTGGGGTGAGGGTCCAGCAGCCCCTCCGACCCACAACCCCCTCGCTGCCCTCCTGGAGAGGGAAGGCCCTCCTGGAAGAGCGAGAGCTCTGTCACATTTTCCACCACTGCAGGACAGTGTGGTTGTCACCATAGGCAGCTACGATGCATCCATATCTAGAGAAGGGCGGGGGGCATCACATGAATCGTCCTGTGGATGTGACCTCTCATCATGGGGGCTGTCACCCTCTGACCCCTGACTAGTCCTGAGACCTGGGAGGCTGTCAGCTCTGTGCTTGGAGCCACCGGCAGCTCCCGGAGAAGTGCCTACACCTGCTGGGGCTTCCAGAATGCTTGAGGAATGAAAGGGCTCTGGCCAGGCGCATGGCCAATATCTGAGTGGGCCTAGGGCACCCCAGGGTCCCCGGGGTCCCCCAGTCTGGTTGCCCCATGACACAGACCCCTGATGGACTCTCAAACCTCCCTTTCAGTGGGAAAACAGGCCAGCTTAAGACCCTGGTGGTGGTGGGGGAAGCACAGGCTTCGTCATGGGGAGAGAACGACGGCTGATGAGCACAAGCACAGCCCCTCTAGCCGACCTGCCACAACACAGACCCTGGGGGCTTCCCTACAGGACCCCACTAGGCCCTCTGTGACTCTACTCCAGTCAGAGGAGCAGCGCGAGGTGCCAGGAAGCTCAGAAACATTCCCCAGACTCCCAACCAGTAGGTGGCCCATCACACTGGGCTGTGGAGAGTCAGGGTGCTCACTTGGTAAACAGCAGGTCCAGCACCTCTTCATTGCTGGCAAATTCATTATAGTTTTCTAAGAAACTGAAAATAGAGATGATGTCCCTGCTCAGCAAGGTGGGCAGCAGTTGTTGTACTTCGTGCTCCAGCAGCTCCATCCAGCTGGGCTTCGTCGGGGAGATCAGATTCCACTTCATGGCCGAGGCCCTTTCACCATGAGGTGGGACAGAGGGGACGTGCAGCCTGTGCTGTAGCCACCAGGAGGCCTGGGAGTTGGAGCGCAGACCAAAGCCCGACCTCTCAGCAGCTGCGGGGTGTGTGCAAGAGTCCCCATAGCAGGAACACAGGGCTTGAAGCCTGTGGCTCAGTCACTTAGCATCTGACTCTTGGTTATGGCTCAGGTCATGGCCTCAGTATCCTGAGATCCCTTCCCTGGCAGGCTCTGAGCTTGGGGCAGAGTCAGCTTGAGGAGCCTGGTCTCCCTCTCCTACTCCCTGCTCTCTGCCTGTCTCTTAAACAAACAAGACAAACTATCCAATAAAGAAATGATCTTAGAGGATAAATGTTAAAAAAAATTTGGATCAATACAAGGACCTCAAGTGGGAGAGGTTAGTATCCCAGGTCCGATTGTCAGCTGAGTTTTGACAGCACCCTCCTGTGATAATGGCTTCACCCCTTGAATTTCACCACACATCCCTCTCTCAAGGTGCCAACTTGGAGACATTTCCTTGGGTGAGAGGGCTCAGGGTGTGAAGGCTGTAGGATGTTCAGCGCCGCCCTGTGATTTGGCAACAGAAGGGAATTGTATCGAAGTCCTGCATCAGTGAAGGGCTCAGTGGCTGTGTGAACCAACTGGCCTTCTGACATGTTGTGCAGCACACGAGGCCCTTGTGCCTGACCCCGGAACGGGGGGGCAGGAATGTGCTCCTTCACAACCTAACTACACAGCAATAGACATAGTACAGTGAGCCCCATGTCCCTTTGGGAAAAAGTCTCCCAATTCACCAAGACTATGCTCAAGCCTTGCAGAAGGTGGAGAAGGACCTTAGGCCAATGGGGTCTCCAGGGAGCACCAGTTAGGAGAAAGCATAGCACAGTGCAAACTACTGGAGACCGTGTGCGATGAGACATGGTGTGTCTCTTTTTTAAAAGTTTTCATTATTCATGAGAGACACAGAGAGACAGAGACAGAGAGAGGCAGACACACAGACAGAGGTAGAAGCAGCCCCCATGCAGAGAGCCCGAGGCGGGACTTGATCTTGGGACTCCAAGATCAGGGCCTGGGCAGAAGGCAGGCGCTAAACTACTGGGTGACCAGGCATCCCCTGAAGGCTCTATTCTGATATTCCCACAAATCTGTGCACAGGGACTCTGCATCTGGCCCAGGCAGGGGCAGGGCCATGGGGGCAAGTTTGGGGAGAAGGGGAATCCAGACTCATGTGGGAGCCGGTGTCTAGGGGGGAGCCCAGGGGAGTAGCAGGCTGGCTTCTGGGCCCCGGAGCCCTTCGTACCGCACGGGGTCCTGGGTTTCAGGTGGCCCCAGCCCCTGCACTCACCTTGACCCTGCGCTGGCCTCTGTTAGCCGTGCAGGGCATTTCCCAGTTCCTTGAGGCAGTGGGGCAGATGACCTCTTCCTTCCGCTCCCACCCCCAGTCCTGTGTGGAGCTCTGTGAAGACAGTGCTCAGAAGCCAGGCAGGAGGCATCAGTGCCCGTTCTGGCTGCCTTGGCTGGGCCACATACCCAGCTGACTCAATTCCAGACACACCACAGCACAGTTGGCACACGCTTCCCCCAAGGAGAGAAAAGGGATGCAGCTGCAGGGCCTTGGGCTAACTCTGGGTCGGGTAAGAGGCACCTCAGGAATCCTCTTTCCACCCTGGCCACCATGACATCAGCGTGACCCTGAAGGGATCACCGGGGAACCTGCTGCCCTACAATGTCCTCCAGCCTGGATGCGACTTGCCCACACATCCCTGTTTCCCTGAACCTGAAGAGGAGGGGATGGGACTGCCCAGGATGGCTGGCACAGGTGGGGTGGCCTGGCCTGTGCTGCTTTTACCTTATGGCACCTCCTGATAAATGTCCTGAGGCGTTGGCTTTTATGGTGGAGCCAAAGCCTACAGCATTTGAACAAGTGGCATCCCTGGGGTTCCTGGAAGCCAGAGTCCCCAGAGGTGGGCAAGCAGCAAGAGAACATCTTCCAGTAGCGGTTATCTCCAGCCAAGTGAGCCTGAGGTGGGGCTGCACTAGAATGCGGTTGCCTGGTTACAGGGGTTCCAAGTTCTGTTGGGCTCTGCTGTCAAGAAAGTGACCTCACTGCCTGGGACCCTGTACCTGAGTCCACTCCTGGAGGAAGCTTCAGGAGCAGTGCTCGGGGCTGCCAACGGCTCCCCCCTCCTTGCAGGCAATGGCCTGTGCACACAGTGACACAACCGCACCCCTCCCCACAGGCCCCAGGGAAGGACTGTGTGCAGCCAGGGCCCCAACCTGGAAACACACCTGGGTTCAGACACAACTTTCCATTCTTCTCTGGTTTTGACCCCAGAGAAGCCATTGTGCCCATTGGGGATGGTCTGCATCTTGCCTGTGGGATAGGGATTTTCCTAGCAGGTGCTTCCTCCAGACATCCCCAGGCCACTGTGGCATCATATCTATGACATTGGAGGCGGGTGTCACATGCAGGAAATACCTCCAACCACATGTTCTTCCTTGGCGTGTACATGCATCCAGGCTCACATGGTCCTGTGTGCAAAAAAGTGGGCACCAGTACTCTCATTCTGGAGGCCCAAGAGATGACAGTCCCACTGGGGCAGGGATGGGCAATAGCTGCCCACAATCCTAGGCTCCTGAATATAAGGCAAACCCTACAGAATGTGTCAGAGTCTTGGCCTAGAAGGTGTGAGGCTGTCCTTATCCTGAAACCCTGCCTGTTGTGTGTTAAGGGCCATTCCCTCATTTCCACTGGGTGAGCTGTGGACAGCGGTGCACCCAGTGGGTCGCCCTGACCTGGGCTCTAGGAAACCTGCTGTCAGACACAGAACTGTAAGTAGACAGTAGGCACTGAATCTCCAGCTTGACCACCAACTGAACTGAAATCATTTTGTGTATCCATGCACACTGACAGAGAAACAGAGAAACGGATGTAAATGTAGACACATATGCAGAACTAGGTAGTTAGCAGAGGAGAAGTAACATCATTGAAGATAATTAAATAAAAAAAGAAATACAGCTGAATCTTGAATGGAGAAAATGGAGTAATTAAAATAGAACCATGAAAAATAATTCATCAAACCAAAAAGCAGAAAGAAGGATAAAGAAGCAGGAGCAGATTGGTGACACAAAGAAAGCGGCAAGCCTCGAATGTAAGTATGATCTTGCCTCACGGATTCCATGGAACAGAAGTCGAGCAACAAGCAGCACCTTCCAGCAAAGGCCTAAGAGAATTATTTTGTTTTGTTTGTTTTTACTTAAATGTTTTTATTTCTTTTTTAATGAGAGTGACAGAGAGTGAGAGAGGCAGAGATATAGGCAGAGGGAGAAGTAGGCTCCATGCTGGAAGCCTGATGGGGGACTCGATCCTGGATCCCAGGATCAGGCCCGGGGCCGAAGGCGGACGCTCAACCCTGGAGTCACCTGGGGGTCTTAGACTAAGCTAATTATTGAATAGACTGTTTTTTTCCAGTGGTCTAGGCTTTTTTGTTTCTTTATCATTTATTTCTGCTCAATCATGATTCTTTCTCTCCTTCTTTTGCCTTTAGGCATTAATTACTGTTCCTTTCCTAGCTTCCTTAGCAGTAAGGCTCAGTTGTGTATTTGCCCCTCTTCTTGCATCTTGAGGTAGGCCTGTATTGCAGTATACTTTCCTCTTAGGACCACTTAGAGACAAGTAGAGCTGTACCTCCAAGGTCAGCAAAAGTTTGACACAGTCCTGTTTTCATTTTCATTTGCTTCCATGTATTTTTATTTCATTTTTAATTTTCTGATTAACCCTTTTATTCTTTAGTATGGTATTCTTTAACCTCCATGCATTTGTGGTTTTTCCAACTTTTTCCTTGTGATTGACTTTAGGTTTCATAGCATTGTAGTGAGACATTATGCATGATATGATCTCAGTCTTTTTGTATTTGTTGTGCCCCGATATGCGACCCAGTGTGTGATATATTCTGGAGAATATTCCATGTGCATTCAAAATGAACGTGTTCTGGTGCTTTCAGACAAAATGTTCTGAATATATTTGTGAAGACCATCTGGTCCAGTTTGTTATTTAAACCATTTTATCCTTGTTGATTTTCTGGTAGATGATCTGCCTGTTGCTCTAAGTGGGTATTAAAGTCTCCTAATATTGTTTTATTTCAGTGACTTTAAGTTTGTTATTAGTTGATTTTTAGGTTTGGGGGGCATAAATATGTACAACTGTTAGATGTTCTTGTTGGATAGATCCCTTTATTATATTATAGTGCCCCTTTTCATCTCTTCTTACAGTCTTTAGTTTAAAATCTAGTTTGTCTGATGTAAGTGTGGCTGCTGACTTTCTCTTGATGTCCATTTGCATGGTACATGGTTTTCCATCCGCTCACTTTGAATCTCTAAGTGTCTTTAAGTCTAAAATGAGTTTCTTGTAGGCAGCATAGAGATGGGTCTTGTTTTTCATCCACTCTGATATCCTATGTCTGTTGGTGGGAGCAGTTAGTCTGTTTCCCTTCAGAGTGAGTGTTGATAGATATGAATTTAGTGCCATTGTGTTACTTGTGAGGTTGCTGTTCCTGTAGATTTTCTCTCCTCCTTTGTAGTCTTTGTGGCTTGTGATCTATCCTTCTTTCCCTCTTGAAAAGTTCCCTTTAATATTTCTTGCAGGGGTAATGTAGTGGTCATGAACTCCTATTGTTTTTGTCTGTCTGGGAAACTATTTTTCTCCCCTTCTATTCTGAATGACAGCCTTGCTGGAAAAGGATCTTTGGCTGCATATTACTCCCATTCAGCACATTGAGTACATCATGCTTCTCCCCTCTGATATATTAGGTTTCTGTGGAGACATCTGCTGCTAACCTTATTTCTCTTCCACTATAATTATGCAAGGGACAATCCCAATCTTTTGGTATTGGTTAGGACCTGATTTGTGACCCAGTAATTTAATTTAGGGATTTCTTTTCCATTGCTGCTATCAAGATGTTTTCCTCGTCTCTATATTTTGCAAATTTTACTCTAATATGTCTTGGTGTTGGCCTGCTTTTGTTGATTCTGGCCAGAGTTCTCTGTGCCCCCTGGATTTGGATGTCGGTTTCCTTCATCAGATTAGGAGGTCTTCACTATAACTTCCTAGGGAAAGCTGTCTGCCCCACTTCCCTGGGACACCTATGCTCTTCCTGTTATTATGCTTTATGAGGTCACCAGTTCTTTAAGTCTATATTTGTGATTTTTTCTTTCCTTTGACTTTTCAGCTTCATTATTCCCCATAATGTAATTTTTTAAATCACTTATTCATTCTTCTGCTTCTATCATTGTGCTCATTGTATCTGGTGGATTTTGCATCTCGATTACAGGATTTTTGTTCAGACTAACAAGTGTTTAGATCTTTTATCTCTGTGGTAAGGGACTCTCTGGTGTCTCTATGCTTTTCTTAAGCCCAGAGAGTATCCTTAGATTCTGTTTTAAATTCTGGGTGAGGCATATCACTTATATCTGTTAGATATAGATCCCTGGCTATGACCTTTTTTTGTTCTTTCTTTTGGGATGGTCTTCTCTCTTGGCATTTTGCCCAAGTCTCTGTCTTCTAGGTGTTAGGAAATCCTTTATGTTTCCTTGTCATGGTGGTGATGACTGTATTAAGAAGAGGTTATATGCTAACCAGGCAGGACCTGGGCTTCAGGAAGTGTCTGGAGTATGCTGTGTACTCTGCTGCTGTGTTTTGGCAGCTCTTTCCCTCCGGTCACCTGTGCAGTGTTTCTGCCTGCCTGCAGTGAGGCCCTTGTCCAGTGTGTGGTGAGTTTTACCTAGGTGTGCTGTGGTCATCTGGGTAGAAAGGCTATATCTAGTATCTTCTAGAGCTAGTGTTCTATCACTCCATGGTCTGTAGACTTAGGTGTGGGGAGTGGGGGCTGGTTGTCTGGAGGGGAGAGACCCAGCTGCCATTCTGGGTCTCAGGTACACATGCCCTCATAAGAAAGCACCTGCAGAGCATAAGGGGATGAAGATTGTTGTAAGTTTCTCAAGCTCCCACTTTGTTCTCTATACTGCTGCCTGAAGTCCTCAGTGTTGACTAGGAGCAGAAAAAAATGGCATCATGCATGCAGTGTTCACACCCACAGCTATTCAGGAAGCCATCATAGAAGAGGGAACCATGTCCACTCATTGACCCCAGGCTTCCCTCAGATTCCTGCCTTCCCCCTGTCTGTGTCTGAGCTGTCTGACCCCCAGTGGCTCAGTGCTCCTGTTTTAGCTCATGCATGCAGGCTGGGTTTTAAAACTCCAAATTTTAGGGACCCAGTGTGGGTTGGAGCCACATTAATACTCTGGGGGAGGGTCTGGCCCATTGTAGCCGGTGCCACTATGCCCGTAAAGGGCAGTCACGTGAACACACCGGGGCTTGCAGTTTATGGTGAAGCTCAGCGAAAAAATCAGTGTCCAGGTTAGCTGTCCTCAGCAGCTGCCTCTGCTCCTATGGTAATGCGTGGGGCATTTCAGTGCTGTCTGCTGCCTGTTTTGTCCCTGAGCGGCAGTGCCACCTCTCCCCGATGCAGTGCAGTGGGCCGCAGGGTATGCTTAGACATGCTGTCTGCTGCTGGACCTCTACCTCCACTCCACCAGGAGCACTTCAGAGCTGGCCAGGATCCACTCATGGGGACGACGTGGAGTTCTGAGACTCCAGACTCTGGGCTCCACTGCTTCCAAGAACTTTCTATAATCAGCCCCTTTCACTTTCTCCCCTCGATGGCTTTGGAGAATGTTTCTCTTGTGGAGTGCCCCACGCATGTCCTCTCCCACACGCACTCTCCTCTTTCTCCATGATTTTTACTATGTTTTTTATATTTTTGTATATTTAAATTTTTTCTTTCATGAGAATTTATTTCATTTTAATTAGTGAAAACATTATTAATGATATGAAACTAATGTACTACTTGTGGATGAGGCATTGAGCTCTCTGGAACCCCCATTCTGTATAAACAAAACTCTCCCTCCATCTTAAGCCTCTTGCAGGCTCACTTCATTTTCTGCTGTCAGTGGAACCTTGAGCTGACCTTGAGCTCCTATGTACAAGGGGACTAAGGCCACTCCAGACCATCACTGTCCCTTCCCTGAGACTCATGGCTGCTGTTGGCATTACTCTCTCCTCCACTGTTTGCTGTCATTAGCAAAGCTGGTCTCTTTCCCTCATGTGTCTCCCCCCTATCTTCGGTCCTCATCATCTTTCTTGACAGCTTCAATATCTACATGGAAGACCCGCCGAATGCCCTGGCTCCTCGCTTCCTCGGGTTCCTGTGGCTTTACTTCCACTCTGTCATCCTCTCCCATTTTGTATACACCTCACCAAAACTTGTATCACCTTCAAAATATTACACACAGTAACCCCAACTCATCTTCTATGACACTTCCACCATATTTCACATTTATCACGACATAAAATTGATGACTTCTCCATCTCCATCTGCCTTTTCCTTTGTTCACATTTCTCCTCCTCATTAGGCTCCATGGCCCATCACTGTAATGATCTAACACCTCTCTCTCTCTCCACCACACTTGTCTGAACCTGGATGCCCACAGCCCCAAGTCTGCACCCAAATGTTGAACTTTGCCAGATATGCACAACAGGGCAAATCGGCTTTACAATTCGTGATCCCACAGCCCAGATGACCCCTCTTTATAACGTACCACCCCAGTGTTTTTATTTTTTTATTTTTTTTTAATTTTTTATTTATTTATGATAGTCACACACACAGAGAGAGAGAGAGAGGCAGAGACACAGGCAGAGGGAGAAGCAGACTCCATGCACCGGGAGCCTGATGTGGGATTCGATCCCAGGTCTCCAGGATCGTGCCCTGGGCCAAAGGCAGGCGCCAAACCACTGCGCCACCCAGGGATCCCCGATTACCACAACTGGGGGGAAGAAAAGCAAAACAAACAAAAACAAACAACAACAACAACTTAGTAATCTCTTAGTAATCCTTAGTAATCTCTTCTTTTTCCTGCAATAATTATTTTTCCTTAGCTCATTTCCTATGTCATACTAACACAGGATCTTCCATCTTTAGCATTTCAGCATATGCGAGGCAAGGCTAAGAGTTAAGTCTCTAGTTATGTCATTGGGTAGACATCCCATAAAACCAACACACTCACATGCACATATATGTGAACCCAACATCTAACAAGTAATTTTCTGAGTTTCAACTAACTTGTCTTTTCACCCTTAAAAACCTGTATCCCAGATTTAGCTTCAGCATCCTTTCTGAGGTTATTATAAGCTGTGGTAACCTTAACTTATGGAATAAACCTTTTTAAATGGGTTTTTTTCTCATTCAATTATTTAGGTTCAATGTTTATGTGACAGTGTTGAGAACTCTGAATATGTTTCCATCATATTCAAAGTATTTTTACTCTCTGGACACCTCGGGGTAATTTCTGACATTATGACAAATATAAAAACCTGAATGACTGAACCTGTGAGTGCAAGTAGTTATATTATGGCATTATAAAGTAGCTCTCAAAAGAACCTATTCAGTCATATATATTAGAGTTCATTTCTATAAAATAAAATTTCACACTAGGGAATCTCAGGAATAGTTGCTTTATATAGTTCTAGGCTATGTTTCAAGCACAACAGGAAAAAAATGCTTCTGGTATTTCCAGAAGAATACAAGAGAGAAGATGGATCTTGATATTGTCGGTCATAATTCTTAGCTGCAGTATTAACAAAATATGACTATATATATTTTGTGGAATTTGTTTAAACCTATGAATTTTTATATTGAGTAGCTAATATAAATAAAATACAAATAAGCAAACATTTTTGTTCATATATATAAATAGGCAAATTTAAATCTGTCAAAAAATGACAATTGAAGTATGGTAGATTTCTTTGGTCTTCTCCTTCACTCTTGGTTGTCTCGCCTTTGGAAGACTCCTCCTCTACTGGCTTCCATGATACTCATCTCCTTTTCTTCTGACCTCTTTGTCTACTAAGGAGTTTATTCTCCTTTGATGGTCTCTGTTCCTCCAATCCCTGCTTCTCACTTTATTCTATCTCTGGGGATCTCACTCATGCCTTTTCACCAACTGCAGATGACTTCCATGTGTCTTCTTTGAACCCACATTGCTCTTTAGAACTTTAAAATCAAGAATGTATCTTCCTTCTGGGAATCTACTTGTGTGATCCATGGGCACCACAAGCATCACATGCCCCAAACTCATATAACCCTTCTCCCAAATATGTTGCTCCTTCTGTGTCCCCTTGTTCAGCAGATAACAACCTTTTCCCAACGTGAAACATTGAGGCTTATCTGAGACCTCTTTCTCTCCCTTGCCTTAAAATTAATTGTTCAATATCTCCTATTGAAACTATAGCCTGAATATCTTTTAAGTTTCTCTATCATCTCCATCTTCACTTTTGATGACTTGATTGATGAATCAATATTTCTGTAATATTCCATAATTTTCTCCCTTTTTTAGAGACGATTTGTGAATCTGCTCCTTACATTTTGTCAGAAGGACTTTCTTAATATGTACATAAGCTGGTACATAACTTCTTGCAAGACACATCACAAAAGGAAAGGGAAAGCAAAGCAAAAAGAAACTATTGGGACTTCATCAGTATAAAAATCTTCTGCACAGCAAAGAAACAATCAACAAAACTAAAAGACAACCTACAGAATGGGAGAAGATATTTGCAAATGACATATCAGATAAAGGACTAGTAGCCCGTGATCTATAAAGAACTTATCAGACTCAACACCCAATTAACAAATAATCCATTCAAGAAATGGGCAGATGACATGAACAGAAATATCTCCAGATAAGACCCACACATGGCCAACAAGTACATGGGAAAATGCTCTGCATCTCTTGCTCTCAGGGAAATACAAATCAAAACCACAATGAGATGCCACCTCTCACCAGGGAGAATGATGAAAACTAATAAGACAGGAAACAACAGATGTTGGGGAGGATGTGGAGAAAGGGGAACCCTCCTGCACTGTTGGTGGGAATGTGAACTGGTGCAGCCACTCTGGAAAACTGTGTGGAGGTTCCTCAAAGCGTTAAAAATTGAGCTACCCTATGACCAGCAATTGCATTTCTGGGGATTTACCTCAAATATACAGATGGAGTGAAACGCCAGGAAACCTGCACCCTCCAGATACATACATCAAGTGCATATAAAATCAATAAAATATTTCAGTGCCTAAGCATGTTCAGTATGTATGTATGCATGTATTCATTTATTTAATTTACTATTATATTTAAAAGTTTTTATTTATTTAGGGATCCCTGGGTGGCGCAGCGGTTTGGCGCCTGCCTTTGGCCCAGGGCGCGATCCTGGAGACCCGGGATCGAATCCCACATCAGGCTCCCGGTGCATGGAGCCTGCTTCTCCCTCTGCCTGTGTCTCTGCCTCTCTCTCTCTCTCTCTGTGACTATCATAAATAAATAAAAAAAATTTTAAAAAAAGTTTTTATTTATTTAAGTAACCTCTACACTCGATGTGGGACTTGAACTCATGGCCCTAAGGACAAGTGTTACATGCTTTTCCTATTGAGCCAGCCAGTTGTCCCTATGCAGGGTTTTTTTTTTTTTTGTATATTTTTTATTGGAGTTCGATTTGCCAACATATAGCATAATACCCTGTGCTCATCCCGTCAGGTGCTCCCCTCAGTGCCTGTCACAAAGTCACCCCATCCCCCCGCCGACCTCCCCTTCCACCACCCCCTTTCACTTCCCAGAGTTAGGAGTCTCTCACGTTCTGTCTCCCTCACTGATATTTCCCACTCGTTTTCTCTCCTTTCTCCTTTATTCCCTTTCACTATTTTTTATATTCCCCAAATGAATAAAACCATATAATGTTTGTCTTTCTCTGACTGGCATGTCCGGTATTTAACAGGAGTTGGGCTTCACCCGTCTAGCAAGAATTGTATAGGGGATGATTTCTAATCTTGATGTTTAAAATTGTAAAATATTCAGAAACGTTTATTTATTTATGTTTTAAGATTTTATTTATTTATTCATAGAGACACACACACACAGAGAGGCAGAGACACACGCAGAGGGAGAAGCAGGCTCCATGCAGAGAGCCGGACCTGTGATTCGATCCAGGGTCTCCAGGATCAGCTCTGGGCTGAAGGTGGCGCTAACCGCTGTGCAACCAGGGCTGCCCAGAAACTTTTATTTAAAAGAATCTTTTGGGATTAAAGGCATTAAAATTGGCAAAGAAGAAGTCAAACTCTCCCTCTTCACCGATGACATGATACTCTACATAGAAAACCCAAAAGCGGGATCCCTGGGTGGCGCAGCGGTTTGGCGCATGCCTTTGGCCCAGGGCGCGATCCTGGAGACCCGGGATCGAATCCCACGTCGGGCTCCCGGTGCATGGAGCCTGCTTCTCCCTCTGCCTGTGCTTCTGCCTCTCTCTCTCTCTCTCTCTCTCTCTCTCTGTGACTATCATAAATAAATAAAAATTAAAAAAAAAAGCCTCCACCCCAAGATTGCTAGAACTCATACAGCAATTTGGTAGCATGGCAGGATACAAAATCAATGCCCAGAAGTCAGTGGCATTTCTATACACTAACAATGAGACTGAAGAAAGAGAAATTAAGGAGTCAATCCCAGTTACAATTGCACCCAAAAGCATAAGATACCTAGGAATAAACCCAACCATAGAGGTAAACGATCTATACCCTAAAAATTATAGAACACTTCTGAAAGAAATTGAGGAAGACACCAAGAGATGGAAAAATATTCCATGCTCATGGATTGGCAGAATTAATACTGTGAAAATGTCAATGTTACCCAGGGCAATATACACGTTTAATGCAATCCCTATCAAAATACCATGGACTTTCTTCAGAGAGTTAGAACAAATTATTTTAAGATTTGTGTGGAATCAGAAAAGACCCCGAGTAACCAAGGGAATTTTAAAAAAGAAAACCATGTCTGGGGGCCTCACAATGCCAGATTTCAGGTTGTACTACAAAGCTGTGGTCATCAAGACAGTGTGGTACTGGCACAAAAACAGACACATAGATCAATGGAACAGGATAGAGAACCCAGAAGTGGACCCTGAACTTTATGGTCAACTAATATTCGATGAAGGAGGAAAGACTATCTATTGGAAGAAAGACAGTCTCTTCAATAAATGGTGCTGGGAAAATTGGACATCCACATGCAGAAGAATGAAACTAGACCACTCTCTTTCACCATACACAAAGACAAACTCAAAATGGATGAAAGATCTAAATGTGAGACAAGATTCAATCAAAACCCTAGAGGAAAACACAGGCAACACCCTTTTTGAACTCGGGGAAAGTAACTTCTTGCAAGATACATCCACGAAGGCAAAGAAACAAAAGCAAAAATGAACTATTGGGACTTCATCAAGATAAGAAGCTTTTGCACAGCAAAGTATACAGTCAACAAAACTCAAAGACAGCCTACAGAATGGGAGAGGATATTTGCAAATGACGTATCAGATAAAGGGCTCGGTTCCAAGATCTATAAAGAACTTATTCAACTCAACAGCAAAGAAACAATCCAATCATGAAATGGGCAAAAGACATGAACAGAAATCTCACAGAGGAAGACATAGACATGGCCAACATGCACATGAGAAAATGCTCTGCATCACTTGCCATCAGGGAAATACAAATCAAAACAACAATGAGATACCACCTCACACCCGTGAAAATGGGGAAAATTAACAAGGCAGGAAACCCCAAATGTTGGAGAGGATATGGAGAAAAGGGAACCCTCTTACACCGTTGGTGGGAATGTGAACTGGTGCAGCCACTCTGGGAAACTCTGTGGAGGTTCCTCAAAGAGTTAAAAATAGATCTGCCCTACGACCCAGCAATTTCACTCTTGGGGATTTACCCCAAAGATACAAATGCAATGAAACACTGGGACACCTGCACCCCGATGTTTATAGCAGTGATGTCCACAATAGCCAAACTGTTGAAGTAGCCTCGGTGTCCATCAAAAGATGAATGGATAAAAAAAAAAAAAGATGAATGGATAAAGAAGATGTGGTTTATGTATACAATGGAATATTACTCAGCCATTAGAAAAGACAAATACCCACCATTTGCTTCAACGTGAATGGAACTGGAGGGTATTATGCTGAGTGAAGTAAGTCAATCGGAGAAGGACAAACATATGTTCTCATTCATTTGGAGAATATAAATAATAGTGAAAGGGAATATAAGTGAAGGGAGAAGAAGTGTGTGGGAAATATCAGATAGGGAGACAGAACATAAAGACTCCTAACTCTGGGAAACGAACTAGGGGTGGTGGAAGGGGAGCAGGGCAGGGGGTGGGGGTGAATGTGTGACGGGCACTGAGGGGGGCACTTGACGGGATGAGCAATGGGTGTTATTCTGTATATTGGCAAATTGAACATCAAAAAAAATTATTACAAAAAATATAATAAAATAAAAGAATCTTTTGTAGTTTGCACTTGGGCTCGCTTCTGACACACACACATGCTGGTTAAAGAAAATAAACTATTTTTTTTCCTATTCAGTAAATTTGAACTATGGACAGATTAACAATAGTAGAAAACCAGTTTGAAAACATATGTAACTATGGCCACTGTCATTAAAAAGTAGATTTTTCAGGTACTAGAGTAAACTAAAGGGAGACCAAGTGGCCAAAGGATTTCAAAACCCTAATAGGTTCGATTTTTAAGAATTTAAGTGTCTAAAATAATTGTTTTCTTTAAAACCTTCGTTAAGATTGACACACACAAAGAAAACTCTGAAGGATATTTTGTAGTTTATTTTTACATATAAAGTTATTTTTTTAATTTTTATTTGTGATAGGCACACAGTGAGAGAGGGAGGCAGAGACACAGGCAGAGGGAGAAGCAGGCTCCATGCACCGGGAGCCCGACGTGGGATTCGATCCCGGGTCTCCAGGATCGCGCCCTGGGCCAAAGGCATGCGCCAAACCGCTGCGCCACCCAGGGATCCCTACATACAAAGTTATTAAATAAAATCAACTACCTCTTTTTTCTATGATTGTAGGACCAGAACTTTGTTTCGGTTTTCTTGCAAAAATAAAAATGCCGAATAAAATCAGAAATCATTTCTAACAAGTAGAAAATAAACTATAGCCTTATTTTTAAATGAAAAAAAGTAACTGTTGATATAGTCACATGCCCCCGTTTTTCCTACTTATTGCTCAAGTTACATTTCTCAGACACCGTAATTCTCTCTCAAAGTCCTACAGAATTCTTTTTTTTTTATTTTTATTTATTTATGATAGTCACAGAGAGAGAGAGAGAGAGAGAGAGAGGCATAGACACAGGCAGAGGGAGAAGCAGACTCCATGCACCGGGAGCCCGACATGGGATTCGACCCCGGGTCTCCAGGATCGCGCCCTGGGCCAAAGGCAGGCGCTAAACCGCTGCGCCACCCAGGGATCCCTCCTACAGAATTCTAAACACCCAATGGAGGCAACTCTGAGAGTTATAACATTTCTTATAAACAACAGCCAGGACTATTAACTGCTAGAGAGTGGTATATGGTTTTTCATGCTACATTTTCCATCTCATTTGAATTAAAGTTTTGATTAAGAGATCTAAGATGGTGATTAACTTCAGATGAACAGAACGTCAACTCAGCTCCAGAAGAAAGAGCTTTCTTTCTGAGGTTATTCAATCTAATAAATTTTCATTCGTGTGAAGGTGTTTATCAGCATTGAGCACACTAGTTTTGAGCAAGGTGCATCAATCTTTGTAATGAACTTATTAATTAGAGTTAATTTAATTGAAGTGGAATTGAAGGGCTAATTAATGGACAAACTGCTGATGAAGATAGAGGAAAGCTCTGTTGCTTTCAAACCTATAAACTTTCTGATGGAAAGAATTCATTTCTTCTCTTTTAGCAGCTTAACCAAATGTTTCTGCAGGTATAGAGTCTACTCTTGTTGAATTTAGATATTTGAAGGTCATTTCTACAACAACAAAAGAAGTAGCTTTGTAGAGTGTTTTGCTTTAGGATTTAGTTAGTTAGGAATTCCTTTTTTAAAAATTTTTATTTATTTATGATAGTCACACACACACAGAGAGAAGCAGAGACATAGGCAGAAGGAGAAGCAGGCTCCATGCACCGGGAGCCCGATGTGGGATTCGATCCCAGGTCTCCAGGATCGCGCCCTGGGCCAAAGGCAGGCGCTAAACCGCTGCGCCACCCAGGGATCCCTAGTTAGGAATTCCCAATAATGCTGAAAGTTTCTTCAACCACAGATGTAAGTTACCAACAATATTTTTGTAAACTTCCAAGGACAGCCGTGCAACATGCAGATACATTTCAGGCATGAGAACCAGGATATTTTCAGAGGATGAATATATGCATATTTGATCTCCTTACTAATAATTCTAAGTAAGTTTTCTGTCTTTTTGTAGCTAATTGTAAAGTTTAATAAAGTCTTTGTTTCCTGTGGTTAGTCTCTTCCTCCCAAAAAAAGTATTGTATTAATTATTCAACTCTATATATTGAGAGTTTAATATATGGTTTTCTGCTTTGCATTGGGGGTAGAAAGATGAATAGGATTAAGATCTTCACTCACTACGTCTAAGCAGTCATTTTGTATACAGGTAAAATTAGATTTTCAGCTGGCAAAATAATTATATTAGCATGTAGAAAATCAGTCTAAATATGTAAAATAATGATAGGTGATTTTGGCAGCCAGTTTAATCTTTTAATTAACATCTATCCTTTTTTATCTTTTCTGTCATTCATGGCAGTATCATTTTACGAAGACTACTGAATCATCTTTTTAAATTTTATTTTATGGGGATCCCTGGGTGGCGCAGCGGTTTGGCGCCTGCCTTTGGCCCAGGGCGCGATCCTGGAGACCTGGGATCGAATCCCTCATCGGGCTCCCGGTGCATGGAGCCTGCTTCTCCCTCTGCCTGTGTCTCTGCCTCTCTCTCTCTCTGTGACTATCATAAATAAATAAAAATTTAAAAAAAGTTAAATTTTATTTTATTTTTAAGTATTTAAAAGTAATCTTTACATCCATCAGGGGGCTTGAACTCAGAACCCTGAGATCAAGAGTTGCATGCTACCCTGACTGCACCAGCCAGATGCCCCAGGACTGAATTATCTTTTGAGCTACAGTATCAATTACAAAGGATCCTTTATGAAATGACTCAGATGATTATTAAATAACATTATATGAAACAGGGATCCCTGGGTGGCGCAGCGGTTTGGCGCCTGCCTTTGGCCCAGGGCGTGATCCTGGAGACCCGGGATCGAATCCCACGTCGGGCTCCCGGTGCATGGAGCCTGCTTCTCCCTCTGCCTGTGTCTCTGCCTCTCTCTCTCTCTCTGTGACTATCATAAATAAATAAAATAAAAAATTAAAATTAAAAATTAAAAAAAAACATTATATGAAACAAAAAATTATTTCATTATTTCTTTCCTACTCTGATAATTGTGGGAGACAAATTAGAATGGCAATATTTCAAACCAGTATTATTTTATAGCTAGTATTATTTTGCTTATTTTACTGATGAAGGCATAAGAGACCTGAACCAAGTAGCTTTACTGTAAAAATAATTACATCTATAAACTTTAATTGGATTTTTTTTTTTGGTGGGATGCATTTTTTTTTAGTACAGAAGCCAGAAAGGGAAATAAAAACTCAACAGAAATAATTAAATGCCTATTTTGATTCTTGTGTTTATAAAATACATTTTTAAGAACAGAGGACAAAACAAGCTAATGTGTTATTTAAATAATGTCTCACACCTATGCTTGATAATGTTGGGTGATGATTTCCTAGAACTCTTTCGTGGGGCTATTCAAGGTCCTCTATAATCCCACCCGCAGTTTATGTTTTCACTCTCATTTGTCCTGTACATGTTAATTGCTCTTGTGATCATGACTTTTTTAACAAGTTTCTGGTCCTCCAAGCTATGTGAATCAACTCATGTTTCTTTTTTTAATTTTTATTTATTCATGAGAGACACAGATAGAGAGAGAGGCAGAGACACAGGCAGAGACAGAAGCAGGCTCCATGCAGGGAGCCCGACACGGGACTTGATCCGGGAACTCCAGGATCACGCCCTGGGCTGAAGGCAGGCACCAAACCGCTAAGCCACCCAGGGATCCCCTCAACTCATGTTTATATGAAGCTGTAATGAGCATCAACCTGTCTGCTCCCAAAAATGTATAGCCAAAAGATGAGGGAGGGAGAGGAAAAGGAAGGAAGAGAAGGTAGGAGGTTGAGGAGGAGGGAGGAGGGAAGGGAGCCAAGGGAGTAGGAGGAAAGTAGTAGTAGGGAGGGAGGGAGGAGGGAGGAAGGAGAAAAAGGGGGGGAAATGAGAAAATGTTGGGAAGAGAGTGCATCATTGTCCTTTTGTCCCTTTACCAAGGATATCTACTTGAGGTGTCAACAGAAGTTTTTCATCAATATCACAATTTATCCTGTACAAAACTATCTTTAGTGTGAGCTTTGAGGATTGTCTGTAGTCGGTGAAGAATGGCACAGAAAACGGTAGTGCTGCTGGTAATTCATGTCACCCAAGTTTCTCAAAGTGCCAGGAAAGATAGATTTGTAAAAATTACTAGTCTTTTTCTCTCCTTAAAATAAGCATGTGAATTCACCGCCTTAGTGGGATTTCTCTTAGGTTAATGCCATTAGGTTATACTAACAGATGAGATAATTTGCATTTCATACATTTCACAATTGGGGAACTGTAGTTAGGCAGTACTTTCCTGGGGAAGCTCCCCTGAATCAATGAAAAATAAAGATGACAAGCTCTAAAGGCTAAGATCACCTTTGGAACGCGACCACCATGACTATGACCATCACCACTTCTATTAACAGGTACCACTTACCAAGTACCTGCCAGTATCAGGTACTGTTCTAAGTGCTTTTCACTTATTAACTCATTTCCACTTTCTGACGATTGTATAGGGTACTGCTCTTATCATCCACATGTTACAGGGAAAGAAAATGAGGTACAGAGAAGCATTTTAAAGAGCTGATTTGACATTACAGATGTAGGGAGCAGCCAGCGCTAGACCCAAACCCAGTCCCTTCATCTCCAGATTGCCTGCTCTTAACCACTCAGTTATAAACAGGTCTTCAGAGAAGAAGGCAATCAGTGTGGGCTTCCCTTCAGCCAAGCCTTTGTTTTTATTGACTCAACAGTGTTAACAACAAGACCTGTCCCTTTGCCTTCCCCCTTCTCTCCCCATCACCTCCCTGCATCCTGCCTCACTCCTCACCCCTTCCCAAAGACACGACCACTGTCCCAGCCCACCCTGCTTGCAGATGTTCAGTTCTCTGTACCAACTATGTACTGTCTCTTCTGCAGGCTCCATCTAGTTCTCCTTTAAAATGGCCCTCCGATTTATCCTCTTCATTTCTACAAACTCCTAATGAATTCATTCTCTCAGCACTTCACACTCTGGGAAAGCTCTCAAACTTGCCTTCTGGCCGTCAAATTCCAACTAGTCGTGCTC
The DNA here is from genome assembly GCF_053574225.1 of Canis aureus. NCBI lineage: Eukaryota > Metazoa > Chordata > Mammalia > Carnivora > Canidae > Canis > Canis aureus. Next base: position 63,411 of record NC_135622.1, read on the forward strand.
TCTGACACATAACCAATTGGGCAGTTCTCACATACTTCTCTCATCACACTGGTGGGCGCACATTGTCAGGTCAAGTGGATTCTCCATTGTCTGAACCGTCATTTCTAAGCTGCGTCCCTCGTAACGGGGCCCAACCCAGCCTTTACCTCCGAATACCTTTCCTTTACTCTCCCACGTGTAGAACAATAATCTCATAGTTGGATCTTTGCTAGTGGTAGTTGTCATAGTAGTAGTAACAGTCACAGGAGTGGAGGTGGCAGGACTATTTTGAATGGATTCTGGACTAAGCCTTGTACGTTATAGACATTAATTCAAGCACTTGCCAAAGTACCTCTGTAAAGCATGTCTTGGTTAAATCCATTTAACAGATGGGTAAACTAAAGCATACCTTAGTCTGCCTAAGTTTACACAGCTATTAAGTAGTGGAGGTCGGGTGTGAACCCAAGCATCTGATCTCAAATGTGCTGAAGTGCTATGAAGTACTTTCTCATACTGTTCCCCTAGTTGAAAAATACCTCCTCCCATCCCCATACTAACTACCATCTTGAAAGAAGGTGACAAATGTTAACCAAAATCCACTTGAAAACTTCCAATGTGCATCAAGGAAGGAGCATTCCTCTGAATGTTGACTGTATTTAGCATATTATTCCATGTAATATCCAATAAAATATTAAACTGGGATGTGGGGATCCCTGGGTGGCGCAGCAGTTTAGCGCCTGCCTTTGGCCCAGGGCGTGATCCTGGAGACCCCGGGATCGAGTCCCACGTCGGGGTCCCGGTGCATGGAGCCTGCTTCTCCCTCTGCCTATGTCTCTGCCTCTCTCTCTCTCTCTCACTATCATAAATAAAAAAATAAAAATAAAAAAATAAACTGGGATGTGTTGTTTTCCAAGTATTTCATGTGCATTTGACTTCATCTCCCCAATTAAACTGCAATCATCCAGATTAGAACAGTACCTTTTCACACTGTGGCACTAATGTGGTCATGGAATAAATTCATGGGATGCAACCAGCACTAACAAAAAAAAATAGGACATCCTTGGAGAAAAGCATCCGTGTGTACAAATTTGTAAATCTTTGTTTCAGTTATGCGAGTATATTATATACAGTAGGGTCACAGTGTAAAACTGTTTGAGGCTGTGGGTTATGGTCAAAAATTTGAAAGCCACTATCCTAGAGGGTAAGAAGAATTCATTATTCTTTATCCCTCCAGGACTCATCACCATGCCATGCATGCACATAGCTTTTGCTCAATAATAGAGTGAATGATTGAAAAAAAATTACTACCTGCCATTTTTATGACAATAATATTGTTATAATTAAAAAATCAGTGTTGGACCATTATGCACATCATAATATCTATATATGTATACTCTTTGCTGTGATCATGTTTAGCCTTATGTTGTCAAATTATTTTTTAATTGAGCTTCTCTTTATGAGATAATGTGCTTAAATCCCCAAGCTCTACACAGGCCTTGAGAGGTAAGAAGATGGAGTTCTTTACACAAATGAAATAGTTTTTATTTTTTACCATGCGACTAATGGAGAAATGTTAATGACAAATTGACAAAGCCTATTTCTTCTTATCAGGCAATGGAATTTCATTACTTTTAACACTCATTTCTATAAATCATAACTTCAATACAATCTACACTAAATTCAATAAGTGTGTTTTTAAAAATTAAGATCTCTTAATCTTCAGCTACACAATATTAAGTACTCGATCACACTGCACTGATGCACCTTACCATTTGAGCAGTCTGGGCCAGTCCAGTTAGGGTCACAGGTGCAGGAGCCGCTCTCTTGAAGATACGTTCCATGACCAGAGCACTGGTCTGTACACATGGTCTTCACCAGTTCTCAATTGCTGCCACCCCACCCGGGATTGCAGTGACATTCCTCATGGATACAAACACCGTGATTGGAACCACCAGGGTCAAGACAGTCAGCTGCAGTAGAGAAAAAGAGAATAGTTTCACAATTAAATCTAGAAGATGTCACACATACATAGTACAAGCAGGATAAAGAACTGAATTCCAACCCAATGTATATGACGATTTTGGATACTCAACTCCTTCTTTACCATTTTTGAGAACTGATTTCTGAAAATGCAAAGAATCATATAAGACTGCATTGAGAATCATGCCAATTAGGTAATTGAGACTCTTGCAAGGATTTGTAATTTTTACAAATTACACACATAGATGCTCCTGAGATTTCAGGCTACTGCTCTCTGTTCTGCTTAATCAGATTTTAGTAATAAGTATTGGCTTCTCTGTAACAAAATAGCATCAGCTGACCTAGTCCACAACATTTAGTACTGACAGCTGTATGGGCCCTCAAACTGTTTGAGAAATAAATGAGTTGCATACTCTCTATCCTTCTTAATTCACTTTAATGTGGTTTAGTATTTCTTTTTTTTTTAATTTTTTTATTTTATTTATGATAGTCACACACAGAGAGAGAGAGAGGCAGAGACACAGGCAGAGGGAGAAGCAGGCTCCATGCACCGGGAACCCGATGTGGGATTCGATCCCGGGTTTCCGGGATCGCACCCTGGGCCAAAGGCAGGCGCCAAACCGCTGCGCCACCCAGGGATCCCTTTAATGTGGTTTAGATGACGAGATTTAACTTAGCAATTTGACTCAACAAAACTTTACACTTGTAGGGTCAATGGCCTGAAAATTTAATTCCAGAGGCTTAATTGCATTACTTTCTGTGTGCAGATCAATAAAATCAATTTGATTGAAGAACAGAAATGGTGCTTTTCTGCTTTTTTTTTTTTAAATTCAACTGCAATTTACAGTACAGCATCTTGACTATCATCATTACATACAGTTATAGAGCAAGGCCACGATGTATTTTTTTCACTGCTATATCAGGGCAATATAGCCTGTCTTCCTAGAGATGCCACAACACTGGACTTAAAAGCTGGCATCCAAGTGGGAAACCGCAAAACCAAGCAACACAAACCCACCACCAACGAAAAAGCAAAGATAAAAAAAAAACCAACAAAACAAAACAACTGTCTATCACTGGTTTCAAGACACAGGTGTTCGCTTGCTTCCTCATAGTTGGGGGGGAATCACACTACTGAGAGCAAAGGAGCTCCCTTGGGCACTTGTGCTTTTTTTATCAGTCACATGGGTCAGTGTGGAAATGAACAGTAGTTTTATGGGGAGTCACACAAAGAGATGCACCTGCCACACGGAAGATCATAAAGATAATCTCTTCCTTTCTGCGAACAAGAGACTTCCCTAAATATTGGCATGTTTACCCTCTTCACAATTTTCTCCTTTGTATCTGGAGTTGCAGGCGCAGGAGCCCATGATGCAGATGCCACTGTCCCCACACTGCGGGTCAACGCACTGCGTAGTGGGCACGTCGCACTCGGTGCCCTTCCAGCCACTGAAGCACAGGCAGCCACCCTTGGAGTACTGCCCGTTGCTGCTGCACAGCACTGGACAGGCTGCTGCAAAATAGACCACGACAGAGCAGTTGGCAGACACCCTCAGGGGTGACATCTGGGGGTAAAGGCGCAGGGCTGCTGGGGGCTATGCCACCTTCCCTTCCCCAGCTGTTCTCGCCCTGCCCTCGGTCTGAATTACTCCTGTTTCTACAGCTTATTTGCATGGGCTTATGAAAGGACTGTGACTTGCATACCTCTGGAACAATCCGGACCTAAAAATCCCAAGAAACAATGGCAAGTGCCAGAAAGACTCTCCATTTCCATGGCAATTTCGGGGGCACTCCACCATGGACTCTGAAGAAAAGAAAGAAAAGGAATACTCATTTCCCACCCTGCCGCTTGCACGAGGTAGACTGCGTCACTTTGGTCATCCTAGCTCCACGTTGAGGGAATCATGGATGGCCTGCTCCTCGACTGGGCCAAGGATTCTCTTCCACCACGTGATGCCAATAGCTAAGTGAAGCAAGCCACCTGATTATTCCAATAGGAAAGCAAAGCATGGCCATTTCAAAGGCAGATGTTTTTTAAGTGTTTTCAAGATACCAAGACACTTCCAAGTCATAGGTTCTTCTAGTGCTTCGTGGCATGTCACATATTTGTAAATAAAAAATTTAAACTAGTTCTCACATTAGACTTCATCACATTAGACCTCAGGCTTCATCACCCCAGGGATCACTCCAAATCGGGGAAGACAACTGAGTTTCTATTCAACACACTGTTTAGACCGCAGCCTGGAAAAAGAGGCTTCGAGGGCCATGCTAACCAATAATGATGGTATTAAAGGACACCTGCTCTGCATTTTCCCTGTCATTGTAAAAAGCCAGATGCCAGATCCCAGAGTCCAAGTACTGGATGAAGCCAGCCTCGTGCAGGTTGGCGGATCTCGCCTGCTGCCTTGCTCTTTTGGGCTCCAGCAGGTTCTGCTGCTCTCGTGCAATCAACCTGCTGCTGTCCAGGAACTTGACAAAGTCGTACTGAGGGTGGGGACGAGTACAGCTGGTTAGTGGTCAGAAACATTTCCGTTGTCCTGCTTCTCTCTCTCTCTCTCCCCCCCCCCTTTTTTTTTTACCCACTGTTTCCCCTCAGCTCTACTAAAGACAATGTCAGGAAAAGGTCCCTAATGGACAGGTCCTTCTATGCAAAGCACCTACAGGGATCATGAAAGGGAACTAACCACCGCAGACTGTAATTCTACAGAAAATGAACAAATAATTTTCCCCTTAGTGTGCACTCGGTTTCTGGAATCAGATCGGACTCTTGCAACTGATAAGATGTTTGATGTGTTCAGGTGGTGGGTACGACCTTGAACCTGTAACCTAATTTTAGACCATTTGTTTTTTTTTAATTTTTTATTTATTTATGATAGTCACAGAGAGAGAGAGAGAGAGAGAGAGAGAGAGAGAGAGGCAGAGACATAGGCAGAGGGAGAAGCAGGCTCCATGCACCGGAAGCCCGATGTGGGATTCGATCTCGGGTCTCCAGGATCGCGCTCTGGGCCAAAGGCAGGCGCCAAACAGCTACGCCACCCAGGGATCCCGAATTTTTCCAGATTTTAAAAAATCCATTAAAAATACAAACTCAGATCCTATATATGTTTACACAAAATGGAAGATCTTCAATGTATTAGTTTGGGTGTCAATGGAGAAAGATTAAGAGAGAGGTGGAGAGGGACAACAGACACAGACATTGAAGTAAAAATTTTTGTTTGATCATTTCTGCATACTTTCCAGATTCTTATGATAGTACAATTTAGGAAACTAGAGTTCTAACAGAGCAACTGCACAACACGGAGAGTGTGCCAAGTTCCCTAAAGGGCTGCAGCGTACGCACACATTGACCCGGGAGTAGCTCGGAGGGGCTCGGACAGCGGCTCCGGGGAGAGGGGGCTGCGTGTCCCGGGCGCAGCTCGGAGGCGGCTCCGGCAGAGGAGGCGGCTCTGTGCGGAGGGGGATGCGCGGCTCCAGGAGCAACTCGGAGTGTGTCGGGCAGCGGCTTGGCGGAGAGGCGTCTGCGCAGCCGGGAGGGCGAATCCAACAGCGCTGGCCCCGGAGCACTGGGCGCCGGGGACACAGCCCAGGATCCGGCCTCCCCCGGAGACAGGCAGAGGCTGGGAGGGCCCAGGACAGCAAGGACGCTCCTGCCGGGAGCTGAGTAGATCAGCGGCCCCGCCCCCAGAGCATCCAGGCCCTGCAGACTGAGAGCTCCTGAGTTACTGCAGGAGCTGAATCCAGGGCTCCAGAGCTGGCTGCCGCCACGGAGGTTGCTCCTCCTGGGGCCTCAAGGGGTAAACAACCCCCACTGACCGCTGCACCAGGCAGGGGGCAGAGAAGCTCCCCCAAGTGCTAACACCTGAAAATCAGCAAAACAGGCCCCTCCCCCAAAAGACCATTAGACGGACAAGTTCCAGGGAAAGTCAAGGGAATTAAAGTATACAGAATCAGAAGATACTCCCCAGTGTTTTCTTTTCTTTCTTTTTCTTTTTTCTTTTTCTTTTTTTTTTTCTTTTGCTTGTTGATTTCTGTTTGCTTCCCCCACCGTTTTTTTCCGTTCTTTCTTTTTCTGTCTCTTTTTCTTCTCTTTTTTCTTTCTTTCTTCCTTTTTTCCTTTTTCTTTTTCTCTTTTCTTTCCTTCTATCTCTCTTCTCTTTTTCTCCTTTTCCCAATACAACTTGTTTTTGGCCACTACACAGTAAGAGAAATGACTAGAAGGAAAACCTCACTTCAAAAGAAAGAATCAGAAACAGTCCTCTCTCCCACAGAGTTACAAAATCTGGATTAGAATTCAATGTCAGAAAGCCAATTCAGAAGCACTATTATACAGCTACTGGTGGCTCTAGAAAAAAGCATAAAGGACTCAAGAGACTTCATGACTGCAGAATTTAGATACAATCAGGCAGAAATTAAAAATCAATTGAATGAGATGCAATCCAAACCAGAAGTCCTAACGACGACGGTTAATGAGGAGGAAGAAAGAGTGAGTGACATAGAAGGCAAGTTGATGGCAAAGAGGGAAACAGAGGAAAAAAGAGACAATTAAAAGACCATGAGGTTAGATTAAGGGAAATAAACGACAGCCTGAGGAAGAAAAACCTATGTTTAACTGGTGTTCCCGAGGGCGACGAAAGGGCCAGAGGGCCAGAATATGTATTTGAACAAATCATAGCTGAAAACGTTCCTAATCTGGGAAGGAAAACAGGCATGCAGATCCAGGAAATAGAGAGATCCCCCCATAAAATCAATAAAAACTATTCAACACCTCGACATCTAATAGTTAAGCTTGCAAATTCCAAATATAAAGAGAAGATCCTTAAAGCAGCAAGAGACAAGAAATCCCTGAATTTTATGGGGAGGAGTATTAGGGTAACAGCAGACCTGTCCACAGCGACCTGGCAGGCCAGAAAGGGCTGGCGGGATATATTCAGGGTCCTAAATGAGAAGAACATGCAACCAAGAATACTTTATCCAGCAAGGCTCTCATTCAGAATGGAAGGAGAGATAAAGAGCTTCCAAGACAGGCAAGAGCTGAAAGAATACGTGAACTCCAAACCAGCTCTGCAAGAAATTTTAAATTTTAAAATCTTAAAATTCCCCTTTAAGAAGAAGTCCAGTGGAACAATCCACAAAAACAAGGACTGAATAGATATCATGATGACACTAAACTCATATTTTTCTTTTTTTTTAATATTTTTTTCTTTATTTATTTATGATAGTCACACAGAGAGAGAGAGAGAGAGAGGCAGAGACACAGGCAGAGGGAGAAGCAGGCTCCATGCACTGGGAGCCCGACGTGGGATTCGATCCCGGGTCTCCAGGATCGCGCCCTGGGCCAAAGGCAGGCGCCAAACCGCTGCGCCACCCAGGGATCCCTAAACTCATATCTTTCAATAGTAACTCTGAACGTGAACGGGCTTAATGACCCCATCAAAAGGCGCAGGGTGTCAGACTGGATAAAAAAGCAGGACCCATCTATTTACTGTCTACAAGAGACACATTTTAGACAGAAGAACACCTACAGCCTGAAAATAAAATGTTGGAGAACCATTTACCATTCAAATTGAAATATTCAAATTGATCCTCAAAAGAAAGCAGGGGTAGCCATCCTTATATCAGATCAACTAAAATTTACCCCGAAGACTATACTGAGACTTGAGAGGCCCAATATATCATACTTAAAGGATCTATCCAACAAGAGGACTTAACAATCTGCAATATATATATGCCCCGAATGTGGGAGCTGCCAAATATATCAATCAATTAATAACCAAAGTGAAGAAATACTTAGATAATAATACACTTATCCTTAGTGACTTCAATCTAGCTCTTCCTATACTCGATAGGTCTTCTAAGCACAACATCTCCAAAGAAACGAGAGCTATAAATGATATATAGGACCAGATGGATTTCACAGATTTCTACAGAACTTTACTTCCAAACTCAACTGAATACACATTTTTCTCAAGTGCACCTGGAACTTTCTCCAGAATAGACCACATGCTGGGACAGAAATCGGGTCTGAACTGATACCAAAAGATTGGGATCATCCCCTGCATATTCTCAGACCATAAACCTTGAAATTAGAACTAAATCACAACAAGGAGTTTGGAAGGACTTCAAACACGTGGAGGTTAAGGACCATCCTGTAAAAGATGAAAGGGTCAACCACGAAATTAAGGAGGAATTAAAAAGATTCATGGAAACTAATGAGAATGAAGATACAACCGTTCAAAATCTTTGGGATGCAGCAAAAGCAGTCCTAAGGGAGAAATACATCGCAATACAAGCATCCATTCAAAACCTGGAAAGAACTCAAATACAAAAGCTAACCTTACACCGAAAGGTGCGAGAGAAAAAAACAGCAAATAGATCCCACACCCAGCAGAAGAAGAGAATAAATAAAGATTCAAGCAGAATTCAATGAAATCGAGACCAGAAGAACTGTGGAACAGATCAACAAAACCAGGAGTTGGTTCTTTGATAGAATCAATAAGACAGATAAACCATTAGCCAGCCTTATTAACAAGAAGAGAGAGAAGACTCAAATTAATAAAATCATGAATGAGAAAGGAGAGATCACTAACAACACCAAGGAAATACAAACGATTTTGAAAACATATTATGAACAGCTATTCGCCAAAATTAGGCAATCTAGAAGAAATGGGCGCATTCCTGGAAAGCCACAAACTACCAAACTGGAACAGGAAGAAATAGAAAACCTGAACAGGCCAATAACCATGGAGGAAATTGAAGCAGTCATCAAAAACCTCCCAAGACACAAGAGTCTAGGGCCAGATGGCTTCCCAGGGGAATTTTTTTTTTAATATATATTTATTTTTTTTTAATTTTTTTATTTATTTATGATAGTCACAGAGAGAGAGAGAGAGAGAGAGAGGCAGAGACATAGGCAGAGGGAGAAGCAGGCTCCATGCACCGGGAGCCCGACGTGGGATTCGATCCTGGGTCTCCAGGATCGCGCCCTGGGCCAAAGGCAGGTGCCAAACCGCTGCGCCACCCAGGGATCCCTCCCAGGGGAATTCTATCAAACGTTTAAAGAAGAAACCATGCCTATTCTACTAAAGCTGTTTGGAAAGATAGAAAGAGATGGAGTACTTCCAAATTCATTCTATGAGGCCAGCATCACCTTAATTCCAAAACCAGACACAGACCCCACCAAAAAGAATTACAGACCAATATCCCTGATGAACATGGATGCAAAAATTCTCAACAAGATACTAGCCAATAGGATCCAAGAGTACATTAAGAAAATTATTCACCATGACCAGGTAGGATTTATCCCCGGGACACAAGGCTGGTTGAACACTCGTAAAACAATCAATGTGATTCATCATATCAGCAAGAGAAAAACCAAGAAACATAGGATCCTCTCATTACATGCAGAGAACAGCATCCATTCCTGATCAAAACTCTTCAGAGAGTAGGGATAGAGGGAACATTCCTCAACATCTTAAAAGCCATCTACGAGAAGCCCAGAGCAAATATCATTCTCAATGGGGAAGCACTGGGAGCCTTTCCCCTAAGATCAGGAACAAGACAGGGATGTCCACTCTCACCACTGCTGTTCAACATAGTACTGAAAGTCCTAGCCTCAGAAATCAGACAACAAAAAGACATTAAAGGCATTCAAATTGGCAAAGAACAAGTCAAACTCTCCCTCTTTGCCGAAGACACGATACTCTACTAGAAACTCCAAAAGTCTACACCCCAAGATTCCTGGAACTCATACAGCAATTTGGTAGTGTGGCAGGATACAAAATCAATGCCCAGATATCAGTGGCATTTCTATACACTAACAATAAGACTGAAGAAAGAGAAATTAAGGAGTCAATCCCAGTTACAATTGTACCCAAAAGCATAAGATACCTAAGAATAAACCTAACTAAAGAGGTAAACGATCTATACCCTAAAAACCATAGAACACTTCTGAAAGAAATTGAGGAAGACACAAAGAGATGGAAAAATATTCCATGCTCATGGATTGGCAGAATTAATATTGTGAAAATGTCAATGTTACCAGGGAAATTTATACGTTTAAAGCAATCCCTATCAAAATACCATGGACTTTCTTCAGAGAGTTGGAACAAATTATTTTAAGATTTGTGTGGAATCAGAAAAGACCCCGAATAGCCAGGGGAATTTTAAAAAAGAAAACCAGAGCTGGGGGCCTCACAATGCCAGATTTCAGGATGTACTACAAAGCTGTGGTCATCAAGACAGTGTGGTACTGGCACAAAAACAGACCCATAGATCAATGGAACAGAATAGAGAACCCAGAAGTGGACCCTGAACTTTATGGTCAACGAATATTCGATAAAGGAGGAAAGACTATCCATTGGAAGAAAGACAGCCTCTTCAATATATGGTGCTGGGAAAATTGGACATCCACATGCAGAAGAATGAAACTAGTCCACTGTCTTGCACCAGACACAAAGATGAACTCAAAATGGATGAAAGATCTAAACGTGAGACAGGATTCCATCAAAATCCTAGAGGACACAGGCAACACCCTTTTTGAACTCAGCCACAGTAACTTCTTGCAAGATACATCCACGAAGGCAAAAGAAACAAAAGCAAAAATGAACTATTGGGACTTCATCAAGATAAGAAGCTTTTGCACAGCAAAGGATACAGTCAACAAAACTCAAAGACAACTTACAGAATGGGAGAAGATATTTGCAAATGATGTATCAGATAAGGGGCTAGTTTCCAAGATCTATAAAGAACTTCTTAAACTCAACTCCAAAGAAACAAACCATCCAATCATGAAATGGGCAAAAGACATGAACAGAAATCTCACAGAGGAAGACATAGACATGGGCAACATGCACATGAGAAAAAGCTCTGCATCACTTGCCATCAAGGAAAAACAAATCAAAATCACAATGAGATACCACCTCACACCAGTGAGGTTGGGGAAAAGTAACAAGGCAGGAAACAACAAATATTGGAGAGGATGTGGAGAAAAGGGAACCCTCTTACACTGTTGGTAGGAATGTGAACTGGTGCAGCCACTCTGGAAAACTGTGTGGAGGTTCCTCAAAGAGTTAAAAATAGACGTGCCCTACGACCTAGCAATTTCACTGTTGGGGATTTACCCCAAAGATGCAGATGCAATGAAACACCGGGACACCTGCACCCCGATGTTTATAGCAGCCATGTCCACAATAGCCACACTGTGGAAGGAGCCTCGGTGTCCATCGAAAGATGAATGGATAAAGAAGATGTGGCTTATGCATACAATGGAATATTACTCAGTCATTAGAAACGACAAATACCCACCATTTGCTTCAACGTCGATGGAACTGGAGGGTATTATGCTGAGTGAAGTAAGTCAATCGGAGAAGGACAAACATTATATGTTCTCATTCATTTGTGGAATATAAATAATAGTGAAAGGTAATACAAGGGAAGGGAGAAGAAATGTGTGGGAAATATCAGAAAGTGAGACAGAACATGAAGACTCTTAACTCTGAAAAAAAAAGACTCCTATCTCTGAGAAACGAACTAGGGGTGGTGGAAGGGAAGGAGGGCGGGGGGTGGGGGTGAATGTGTGACAGGCACTGAGGAGAGCAGTTGACGGGATGAGCATGGGGTGTTATAATGTATGTTGGCAAATTGAACATCAATAACAAATAAATTTATTATTAAAAAAATAAGAAGAAGAAAATAAAACAAAATAAATAATGTATGTGTAATGTGAAAAAAATTAAAATTAAAATTAAAAAAAGGAATAAGCAGGGTGAGCTGCAGAGGGAGAGGGCGAAGCAGGCTCCCCACAGAGCAGGGAGACCAGTGGAGGTCTCAAAGCAAGGCCCCTGGGAACATGGTCTGACCTGAAAGTAGGGGCCTCACTGACTGAGCCACCCAGTGCCCTACCTTGATCTTATCGTTCATCCGAGTGGTCGAAATGTGGGTGGATCCATTCATCCCATGCGGCGGCCATGAACATGTCACATCTAACCAACTGTGGACATGGCGTGCCTAGGACAGGTAGATTGACTGTCTAACACTCTGATTAGAATTGAGACTGAGACAGTGTATTTACTGTATTCTTCCAATGATCTTAGTGCTTAGAAATGTGTCTGCAATCCTAGGCGCTTTATCTCTATTCTTGGAGAAAGGAATCCCAACCAGAACTTTCCATCTACTGAGTGGAACTTGAGCTGCTCTGCCTTCCTCCAGTGACCTCTGATCTGGGCACATGAAGGACAAGGAACAGGGCCAGTTAGATGGAATCCCAGAAGTCTTTTGCAAACAGGAAAACGGCCTGCTTTCCACGTGCTTCTGTGCACCCAGGGTGCCACAGGCCCATGAGGATTGATGTGGAGAGCTTCTTCGCTGGCGAGAAACAGCTGCTCCACAGGAAGATGCCCAGCAGCCCTATCGACAAGGTTAGGCAGCAGAGAATTCTAGGCCATGTTTTCTGCTATGATTGCCCACAGTAGCTCCATGAGGTTCATCCTCTTCCACAGCCCTTCTCAGAGGAGGAAAAGGAAGCTCAGAGAGGAGGAGTGTCATTCCCAAAACATGCCAGTAGTAGAGGCAAGCCTCAGGCCCTGTGCTATGTATGGGGTGGTCACTCACCTGTGGAGCTGCTGGCCCAGGACCCTTTGGGCTTCGCTGAACACCTGGTAGACACGGAAAACGACTGCGTTTTCTGCGAGGCTCCTCTTCTGGAAGGATCGCAGCAGGGACTGTACAAAAGTATCCATTCTGCCTTTGCGGTGAGTCCTCATGCTCCAGGCATCATCTGTGGTCAGGGTGGATGATTCCTTTCCACACCAGAGGCACAAGAAGGGGCACTGTAGTCAGCTTCCAAGCCACAAGCCACTGGGAAGATCAGAGTCTGGCGCTCAGCCCAGAGACACCCATCCCCTCAGGAAGTTGTACAGGAAAAAGAATTTCAGGACCCACAGAGAAAAAGGTTTTAGGCTTCAAAGTACCATTGGTTGGTTGGGACGCAGGGTAGAGCAATGGAAACTTCCACACACATGAATAGTTGAGCAACACTCGCATTCTCTCAACTCAGAGCTTTTATGAAGACGAGTATTCCATGGAGTCATCCATAAACATCCAACTGCAGATAGAACACAGAGGGTTAGCACCTCAATTTTGCTCAACATCCCATAGATGGGGCCTGAGAAGAGACCACAGCATGGGCTGCATGGCACTTCCCCTAAGCTGATGTACCTTAATCTGTACCTGACATAGGGAGGAAGGAGCAGGGGAGAACACCTCTTTCGGCAGGCCCCAGGGGAGCCAGTTTTTCTAGTCTGGGTGCTTGGCTTACCTTGATCATCTCTGGGTCCTGACTTTCACCATGAATGGGACTTGTTCTCAGCCCAGACTGGCCATTCTTGTAGTCGGTGGCCTGATGCACCTGTGCTTCTCGGGGGTAGATGGAGTAATTGAACCCTTGGAGCAACTCATCCAAGATTTCATGTGTGGATCTCTACAAAAAAGACAGAGCCAGCCACTTGGGTCAGGAGGCATCAGAGGGCGTCCACCCAAACTGGACATCCAGGATATGGCAGATCTAACAACTTAAACAGTCTGTGGGGACACCCAAGGTGCTCCTTGCAGCACGGCAGACATGGCAAGAGAATGCCATCATGTCAAGTGCCAAGGGCCTTCAATGGCTGAATCACTGTGGCAGACGGCCCCATTGATGGAGTACTACGAGTACCTCTACGGACACAGTTCATGACCCGTTGGGCCTGCAATTATCTGATGTGTTCTGGCACATGACACCTTAGGGATAAATATATAAAATGGCTTCATCCCACCCTTCTTTTTGTCTGAAAACACCCACTTTAGTGTGATTTTTTGTGAGGCCTGCAGACGTTGTGCAACAACAGTGGAGCTGCGTTCTACACAGGATACCTGGGGCGCGTGGGTGAAATAAGGAAAATGGTAGTGAAACGCAAAGACACTCAGTGCTCTGAGTGAAAAACAAACCACCCCCACTCCTCAAAAGCATGAAATCTATTCTGCACCATTCCAACCTAGGGGAACAGTGTCTTATCACCTCAGATGTAGCCGGAGGTTAGCGGTGGAGGTTCAGGTCTCTTTGCATTGGGCCTGTGCGGCACTCGTGTGGAAACACTACGGGAGGGCCCCAGGTTTATCTCCATGTTTGTGTGGTGGCCATCTTGCTGTGGAGAACCCTCTTCCCATTCTCACCTCAGAACAGCACTGTGCCTTGTTTGCCTGGTACACCTGATCATTGTCTAGGGAGTTAGAAGAGTTGAAGCCACAGAACATCTCCTCCAAGATCTCCTGGGTGCAGCTCTGCAAATACAGTGCCCCGTATGTACAGGGCCAAGAGACATTAGGGTACTCCCTCCACATCACAACAAGGGGACATCCCCTTTAGAAATCGTGTTCTCTGCTTCACATCACAGGGGCATCTGAAGGGACATCTGGAAACGAGAACCCAGATGAAAGACACTCTTGCGCTCATGGCTTACATACTTGAAGTTGAGCTTAGCCCTCAGCACTCACCTTCTCATCTTGCCTACTATGACCTGGTGTCTGAACACCAAAGATGTGTCAGACTTACAAACCGTGGCACCTGGTTTCTGCCCAGGAAGGGCATGTTCCTCTCCTCTGTCCCCTCCTCACACACACAAACACACACACACACATACACACACACACATACACACACAGTCTCAAACAACACACCGTCTTACATGCATGAAAACGGAAACACACTCAATGAGGGTTAAAGAGGTGCGAGCCCCCTCAGCTGAGATTACAGTGTGGCCTGCTCTCCATTGGCCTCCCCCAAGGTGCCTTGTGGTACCTGTTGAAGTCTCCCGCACATAACCAGAAGCTTTTGAAAGAGGGCCGAACTGACGTCCATAGCGGCATGAACATCTCTCTTTCTGGACTCTCCTAAGCCAAGAGCCACTGAAAGTAGGGCAACAGCAACAGAACAAATTTTTCTCTAGTTAAGTGAGCTGGAAAGAGGGACATTGTTCAATGCAGCTTCCTGGTTACCAGAGTTCTAAATCCGTTACACGCTTGTCCCCAAGGAAGTGATGTCACATTTTCAAGATTCCAGCCCGTGGGCCCCTCCCTTCAGTCAGACCTATCCAGAGCCCCTTCTTGGCAGATGACTGCTTGCCCCTCGTTATCTTGTAAACTTTACATCCGCAGCCAAAAATGCCATAGCTAGAACTCTCTGAAAATGCAAGGAAGGTCCTACTTTTCTGGACACGGAGCTGAATTCAGACCTCATTTTCTGTGCTTGCCTTTCCAGATCTGTGACCTATCTAACCCACCGTGTCTCTCATATCATCGACAGGATCCCAACCTGCACAGTGATCGGATAGTCAGAATCATCTTCCTAGGGACATCATTGGGGGTCTATGAATGATATCTGCAATGCACGTGAGCTGGTGCCCTGTGTATCTGAGGCGCAAATTTTCAGGATGGTGGATTGACATGAATAGGTGAGATGTGGCATGGAGTACCAGTGAAAGTGGCCTGGGTTCCACTGTTTTCACTTGACCTCCGGCCTCATTTCAATGGGGACACCATGATGGGGTGGGAATGCTCTAAGATGCAGACATGGTGATTTTCTGTAGTCAAACCATCCAATTTTTCCTGTTCTATTTTGAATGAGACAGAGGTGCCTTCTTCTGGGCTCTGGGGGTCACAGCCTTCACCATGGCTCCCAGCGATAATGACCTGTGGCATAAATATCCCTGTGTCACCCCGAGGTGCTTCATGACTGGTTCCTGACCAACACAATACATCCAACTCAATGGCATGTCATATCTAATTTCCAAATTGATCTATGTTTAAGGTTAGGGTTAGGCCTCAGGGTTAGGGTTGGGTTAAGCTTCAGGGTTAGGTTTAGGATTAGGGGTTAGGGTGAGAGTTAGGGTTAGGTTTCAGGTTTAGGGTTAGGGTAAGGAGTTGGATTAGGGTTAGGCCTCAGGTTAGGGTGAGGGTTAGGCCTCAGGTTTAGGGGTGAGAGTTAGGCCTCAGGGTTAGAGTTAGGGGTTAGGCTGAGGGGTTTGGGTTAGGGGTTAGACCTAGGGATTAAGGTTAGGTTTAGTGTTTAGGGTTAGGGTGAGGTTTAGGCCTGGGGTCAGTGTTAGGGTTAAGCCTAAGGGTTAGGGTTTAGGTTTAGGCCTCAGGGTTAGGCCTCAGTGTTAGGTTAGGGTTAGGCCTCAGGATTAGGCCTAGTGTTAGTCCTCATGGTTAGGCCTTAGGGTTAGTTTTTGGCCTAGGGTCAGGGTTAGAGTTAGGCCTTAGTGTTACGGTATAGGCTTAGGCCACAGGGTTAGGCCTCAGGGTTAGGCCTAGGGGTTAGGCCTCGGGGTTAGGCCTAGGGGTTAGGTCTCAGGGTTAGGCCTCAGGGTTAGGGTTTAGGGTTAGCCCTCATGTTTAGGTTTAGGGGTTAGCTGGAGGGGTTAGGGTTAGTGGTTAGTCTTAGGGTTTATGGTTATTATGAGGGTTTAGGTTTAGAGTTAGGGTTAGCACTGGGGTCAGTGTTAGCATTAGGACTAAGGGTTAGGGTTTAGGTTTAGGCCTCAGGGTTAAGCCCCAGGGTTAGGCCTTAGGGTTAGGCCTCAGTTTAGGCCTCAGGGTTAGGTTTAGGACTCAGGGTTAGGGTAAGAGTTAGGTCTAGGGTTAGGATTTAGGTTTAGGCCTCGGGGTTACGGTTATGGGTTAGAGTCAGTGTCAGGCCTCAGGGTTAGGGGTTAGGACTCAGGGTTAGGGTTAGGGTTAGGCCTCATGTTTAGGCCTCAGGTTTAAGTGTTAGGCCTCAGGGTTAGAGTTAGGGATAGACCTTAGGGTTAGGCCTCTGTGTTAGGGTTAGCGTCAGGGTTAGGTTCAGGGTTATGCCTCAGGGTTATGCCTCAGGGTTAGGCCTCTGGTTTAGGGTCTGTGTTAGGGTTAGTGTTAGGGTCAGGGTTAGGCCTCAGGGTTAGGCCTCAGGGATAGGGTAAGGGTTAGGCCTCAGGGTTAGGCCTCAGGGATAGGGTAAGGTTTAGGCCTCAGGGAGAGGGTCAGGATTAGGCCTCAGGTTTAGGGGTCAGGGTTAGGGTCAGTGTCAGGGTTAGGCCTCATCCTACATTTCCTGTGCGGATCTCTACAAAAAAAGACAGAGCCAGCTACTTGGGTCAGGAGGCATCAGAGGCTTTCCACCCCACTGGGCTTCCATGTTATGACAGATCAAGCAACTTAAACAGTCTGCGGGGACACCCAAGGTTCTCCTTGCAGCACAGCAGACATGGCAAGAGAATGGCATCATGTCAAGTGCCAATGGCGTTGAATGGCTGAATCACTGTGGCAGGCAGCCCCATTGATGGAGTACTACGAGGACCTCTACGGACACAGCTCATGACCCGTTAGGCCAACAATGATCTGATGTGTTCTGGCACATGACACCTTAGAGATAAACATAGAGAATGGCTTCATCCCACATCCCACCCTTCCTTTTGTCTTAAATCACCCACTTTACTGTGATCTTTTGTGAGGCCTGCAGACACTGGGGTTAGTGTTATCATTAGGACTAAGGGTTAGAGTTAGATTTATGCCTCAGGGTTAGGGTTTAGGGTTAGGCCGAGAGGTTAGGGTTGGGGTTAGGCCATTGGGTCAGGGTTAGGATTAAGGTAAGGTGTGAAGGTTAGTGTTAGGGTTAGGCCTCACAGTTAGGGTTGTGGTTAAGCCTCAGGGTTAGGGATTAGTTTTAGGCCTCAGGGTTAGGGTTTAGGGTTAGGCCTCATGGTTAGGTTTAGGGGTTAGCCAGAGGCGTTAGTGTTAGGGGTTAGTCCTAGGGGTTATGGTTATGGTTAGGGTTTAGGGTTAGGGTTAAGGTTAGCACTGGGGTCAGTGTTAGCATTAGGACTAAGGGTTAGGGTTTAGGTTGAGGCCTCAGGGTTAGGCCTCAGGGTTAGGCCTCAGGGTTAGGCCTTAGGTTTAGGTTTAGGGTTAGGCCTCTGGCTTAGGCCCCAGGGTTAGCCCTTAGGGTTCGGCCTCAGATTTAGGCCTCAGGATTAGGTTTAGGACTCAGGGTTAGGGTAAGACTTAGGCCTCAGGATTAGGATTTAAGTTTAGGCCTCAGGGTTACAGTTATGGGTTAGGGTCAGTGTTAGGCCTCAGGGTTAGGGGTTAGGACTCAGTGTTAGGGTTAGGGTTAGGCCTCAGGTTGAAGGGTTAGGACTCAGGGTTAGAGTTAGGGCTTGCCCTTAGGGTTAGGCCTCAGATTTAGGGTTAGGGTCTGGGTTAGGGTCAGGGATAGGCCTCAGGGTTAGGGTTAGGGTTAGGGTTAGGGATAATCCTCAGGGTTAAGCCTCAGGGATAGGGTAAGGGTTAAGCCTCAGTGTTAGGGTCAGGGTTAGAGTAAGGGTTAGAGTCAGGGTTAGGCTACAGGGTTAGCCTCAGGGATAGGGTCAGGATTAGGCCTCAGGGTTAGGGATCAGGGTTAGGAAATGTCATGCTTAGGCCTCATCCTACATTCCCTGTGCGGATCTCTACAAAAATGACAGAGCCAGCTGCTTGGGTCAGGAGGCATCAGAGGGCTTCCACCCAAACTGGACTTCCAGTATATGGCAGATCTAGAAACTTAAACAGTCTGTGGGGACACCCAAGGTGCTCCTTGCAGCACAGCAGACATGGCAAGTGCCAAGGGCCTTCAATGGCTGAATCACTGTGTCAGATGGCCCCATTGATGGAGTACTACGAGGACCTCTATGGACACAGCTCATGACCCGTTGGGCCTACAATGATCTGATGTGTTCTGGTCATGACACTTTAGAGATAAACATAGAGAATGGCTTCATCCCACCCTTCTTTTTGTCTGAAAACACCCACTTTAGTGTGATCTTGTGAGGCCTGCAGACGTTGTGCAACGACAGTTGAGCTGCGTTCTACACAGGATACCTGGGGTGCGTGGGTGAAATAAGGAAAATGGTAGTGAAACGCAAAGACACTCATTGCTCTGAGTGAAAAAAACAAACCACCCCCACTCCTCAAAAGCAAGAAATCTATTCTGCACCTTTCCAACTTAAGAGAACAGTGTCTTATCACCTCAGATGTAGCTGGAGGTTAGGGGTGGAGGTTCAGGTCTCTTTGCATTTGGGCCTGTGGGGCACTAGTGTGGAAACACTACGCGAGGGCCCCAGATTTCTCTACATGTTTGTGTGGGGGCCATCCCTCTGTGGAGAACCCTCTTCCCATTCTCACCTCAGATCAGCAGTGCTCCTTGTTTCCTTGGTGCACCTGATCATTGTCTAGGGAGTTAGAAGAGTTGAAGCTGGGATCCCTGGCTGGTGCAGCGGTTTAGCGCCTGCCTTTGGCCCAGGGCGGGATCCTGGAGACCTGGGATCGAATCCCACGTCGGGGTCCCGGTGCATGGAGCCTGCTTCTCCCTCTGCCTATGTCTCTTCCTTTCTCTCTCTCTCTCTCTGTGATTATCATAAATAAATAAAAATTAAAAAAAAAAGAAGAGTTGAAGCCACAGAACATCTCCTCCAAGATGCAAGGCATCTCCTCCAAGGGTGCAGCTCTGCAAATACAGTGCCCTGTATGTACAAGGCCAAGAGACATTAGGGTACTCTCTCCACAACACAAGGGGACATCCCCTTTAGAAATCGTATTCTCTGCTTCACATCACAGGGGCAGCTGAGGGACATCTGGCAAGGAGAAGCCAGATGAAAGACACTCCTGCGCTCATGACTTACATACTTGAAGTTGAGCTTGACCCTCAGCACTCACCTTCTCATCTTGCCTGCTATGACCTGGCGTCTGAACACCAAAGATGTGTCAGGCTTCCAAACCGTGGCAGCTGGTTTCTGCCCAGGAAGGGCATGTTCCTCTCCTCTATCCCCTCTATACACACACACACACACACATACACACACACACACACAGTCTCCAACACACACACCTCTTACACATACACAAACTGATACACACTCAATGAGGGCTAAAAAGGTGCGAGCCCCCTCAGCTGAGATTACAGTGTGGTCTGCTCTCCATTGGCCTCCCCCAAGGTGCCTTGTGGTACCTGTTGAAGTCTCCTGCACATAACCAGAAGCTTTGGAAAGAGGGCCGAACTGACGTCCATAACGGCATGAACATCTCTCTTTCTGGACTCTCCTAAGCCCAGAGCCACTGAAAGTAGGGCAACAGCAACAGAAGGTCTTGTTCTCCTGACCGGCTCCAGTTAAGTGTGCTGGAAAGAGGGACATTGTTCAACGCAGCTTCCGTAACACGCTTGTCCCCAAGGAAGTGACGTCACTTTTTCAAGATTCCAGCCCGTGGGCCCCTCCCTTCAGTCAGACCTATCCAGAGCCCCTTCTTGGCATATGACTGCTTGCCCCACGTTATCTCGTTAACTTTACATCCGCAGCCAAAAATGTCATAGCCACAACTCTCTGAAAATGCAAAGAAGGTCCTATTTTTCTGGACACGGAGCTGAATTCAGACCTTTCTTTCTGTGCTTGCCTTCCCAGATCTGTGACCTATCTAACCCACCGTGTCTCTCATATAGTCCATAGGTTCCCAACTTGCACAGTGATAGAAGAATCAGAATCTTCTTCCTAGGGACATCATCTGGGGTCTATGAATGATATCTGCAATGCACGTGAGCTGGTGCCCTGTGTATCTGAGGCGCAAATTTTCAGGATGGTGGATTGACATGAATAGGTGAGATGTGGCATGGAGTACCAGTGAAAGTGGCCTGGGTTCCACTGTTTTCACTTGACCTCCGGCCTCATTTCAATGGGGACACCATGATGGGGTGGGAATGCTCTAAGATGCAGACATGGTGATTTTCTGTAGTCAAACCATCCAATTTTTCCTGTTCTATTTTGAATGAGACAGAGGTGCCTCTTTCTGGGCTCTGGGGGTCACAGCCTTCACCATGGCTCCCAGCGATAATGACCTGTGGCATAAATATCCCTGTGTCACCCTGAGGTGCTTCATGACTGGTTCCTGAGCAACACAATACATCCAACTCAATGGCATGTCACATCTAATTTCCAAATTGATGTATGTTTAAGGTTAGGGTTAGGCCTCAAGTTTAGGGTGAGGGTTAGGCCTCAGGTTTAAGGATGAGGGTTAGGCCTCAGGGTTAGGGTTAGGGGCTAGGCTGAGGGGTTAGGGTTAGGGGTTACACCTAGGGGTTAGGTTTAGGGTTAGGGTTTAGGTTTAGGATTAGTGTGAGGCTGGGGGTCAGTTTTAGGGTTAAGCCTAAGGGTTAGGGTTTAGGTTTAGGCCTTCAGGTTAGGCCTCAGGGTTAGGGTTAGGGTTATGCCTCAAGGTTAGGCCTCAGGATTAGGCCTCAGTGTTAGGCTTCAGGGTTAGGCCTAAGGGTTAGTTTTAGGCCTAGGGTCAGGGTTAGGGTTAGGCTTCAGGGTTATGGTTTAGGGTTAGGCCTCAGGGTTAGACCTAGGGGTTAGGCCTCAGGGTTAGGCTCAGGGTTAGGGTTCATTTTAGGGTTAGGTTTAGAGTTAGGGTCAGGGTCAGGGTTAGGGTTAGAGTTATGCACCAGGGTTAGGGTTAGGGTAAGGGGTTAGGGTTAGGGTTAGGGTTATGGCTCAGGGTTAGGGTTAGGTTTATGCCTCAGGGTTAGGATTTAGGGTTAGGTCAAGGCGTTAGTGTTGGTGTTAGGCCTTGGGTCAGGGTTCGGATTAAGGTAAGGTGTTAAGGTTAGTGTTAGGGTTAGGCCTCACGGTTAGGGTTATGTTTAGGCCTCAGGGTTAGGGGTTAGGTTTAGGCCCCATGGTTACACCTTTGGGTTAGGTCTCAGGTTTATGTCTCAGGATATGGTTTAAGACTCAGGGTTAGGGTAGGAGTTAGGCCTCCGGGTTAATATTTAGGTTTAGACCTCAGGGTTATGGTTATGGGTTAGGGTCAGTGTAAGGCCTCAGGGTTAGGGGTTAAGACTCAGTGTTAGGGTTAGGGTTAGGCCTCAGGGTTTGGGTAAGAGTTATGCCTCAGGGTTAGGGTTTAGGGTTAGGCCGACGGGTTAGGGTTGGGTTTAGACCTTGGGGTCAGGGTTAGGATTAAGTAAGGTATTAAGGTTAGTGTTAGGGTGTGGCCTCACAGTTAGGGTTATGGTTAGGCCTCAGGGTTAGGGGTTAGGTTTAGGCCTCAGGGTTAGGGTTTAGGGTTAGGCAACATGGTTAGGTTTAGGGGTTAACCAGAGGGGTTAGGGTTATGGATTAGTCCTAGGGGTTATGGTTATGTTTAGGGTTTAGGGTTAGGGTTAGGGTTAGGGTTACCACTGGGGTTAGTGTTAGGATTAGGACTAAGGGTTAGGGTTGAGGTTTAGGCCTCAGGGTTAGGCCTCAGTGTTAGACCTTAGGTTTTGGGTTAGGGAGGGGCCTCAGGCCTAGGCCCCAGGATTAGGCCTTAGGTTTAGGCCTCAGGGTTAGGTTTAGGACTCAGGGTTAGGGTAAGAGTCAGCCTCAGGGTTAGGATTTAGGTTTAGGCCTCGGAGTTACGGTTTTGGGTTAGGGTCAGTGTTAGGCTTCAGGGTGATGGGTTAGGACTCAGTGTTAGGGATAGGGTTAGGCCTCAGGGTTAGGGGTTAAGCCTCAGGGTTAGAGTTAGGGTTAGGCCTTAGGGTTAGTCCTCAGAGTTACGGTTAGGGTCT
Organism: Canis aureus; assembly: GCF_053574225.1. Classification (NCBI taxonomy): domain Eukaryota; kingdom Metazoa; phylum Chordata; class Mammalia; order Carnivora; family Canidae; genus Canis; species Canis aureus. The sequence continues at coordinate 86,020 of NC_135622.1, forward strand.
GGGTTAGGGTCAGGGTTAGGCCTCAGGGTTAAGCCTGAGTTAGGCCGAGGGTTTAGGGTTAGTGTTAAGCCTCACGGTAAGGCCTCAGGGTTAGGCCTCAGGGATAGGCCTCAGGGATAGGCCTTAGGGTTAGATTTAGGCCTCAGGGTGATGGTTAGGGTTAGGCTTCAGGGTTAGGGTTTAGGTTTAGGCCTCAGGGTTAGGCCAAGTTTTTTGGCCTCAATGTTAGGGGTTAGGGTTAGGGTTAGGCTTCAGGGTTAGGGGTTTAGGTTAGGCCTCAGGGTTAGGTCTCACGGTTAGGGTTAGGTTTAGGGTTAGGGTTAGGGTTAGATTTAGGTTCAGGGTCAGGGTTAGGGTTAGGGTTATGGCAGTGTTAGGGTTAGGGTTAGGGCCAGGGTTAGGTTCAGGGTCAGAGTTAGGGTCAAGTTTAGGGTTAGGGTCAGTTTTAGGGTTAGGGTCAGGTTCAGGGTTAGGATCAGGGTCAGTGTTATTGTTAATGTTAGGGTTAGGCCTCAGTGTTAGTGGTTAGGGTTAGGCCTCAGGGTTAGGGTTAGTGTTCTGCTTCAGGTTTAGGGATTAGGTTTAGCCCTCTGGGTTGAGGGTTAGGGTTAGTCCTCATGGTTAGGGTTAGGGGTTAGGCCTAGGGGTTAGAGTTAGGATTAGGGTTAAGGGTTAGGGTTAGGTTTAGGCCTCAGGTTTAAGCCTCAGCATTAGGCCTCAGTTTTAGGCCTCAGTGTTAGATTTAGGACTCAGGGTTAAGCCTAGGGTTTAGGCCCCAGGGTTGGGTCTCATGGTTAGGTTTAGGCCTCAGGGTTAGGGTTTAGGTTTAAGCCTCAGGGTCAGGAGTGGGGTTAGGCCTCACGGTTAGGGTTTAGTGTTAGGGTTAGTGTTAGGTCTGGGGCTTAGGGGTTATTGTTAGGCCCCAGGTTAGGCCTCAGGGTTAGGGGTTAGGGTTAGGGTTAAGGTTAGGGTTCGGGTCAGGATCGGGGTCAGGGCCAGGGTCAGGATTAGGGTTAGGTGTATGGTTTGGCCTCAGGGATAGGGTTTAGATTTAGGCCTCAGTGTTAGGCCTAGGGGTTAGGCCTCAGGGTTAGGGTTAGACCTTAGCGTTAGGCCTCAGATTTAGACTTCAGGGTTAAGTTTAGGCCTTAGGGTTAAGGTTAGGCCTCAGGGTTAGGGTTTTATTTTTAGGCCTCATTGTTAAGCCTAGGGCTTAAGCCTCAGGGTTAGGGGTTAGGGTTAGGGTTAGGCCTCAGAGTTTGGGATTAGGGTTAGGGTTAGGCCTCAGGGTTAGGGTTATTATTAGGGTTAGGTTTAGGGTCAGGGTCAGATTTCAGTTTAGGGTCAGGGTTAGGTTTAGGGTGGGTTAGGGTCAGGGTTAGAGTTAGAGTCAGGTTCAGGGTTAGGGTGAGGGTTAGGGTCAGGATTAGGGGTAGGGTTAGGGTCAGGGTTAGGGTTAGGGTCATGGTCAGGGTTAGGGTTAGGGTCAGGGTTAGGTTTAGTGTTAGGGCAAGGGTTTGAGTTAGGCTTCGGGGTTAAGGTTAGCATAAGAGGTTAGGTTACGTTTAGGGTTCAGGCCTCAGGTTTAGGGTTAGGGTCAGGCCTCAGTGTTAGTGATGAGAGTTAGGCCTCAGGGTTAGGATTAGGGGTTAGGCCTCATGGTTTGCGTTAAGAATTAGACCTCAGGGTTAGGTCTCAGGTTTAGGCCTCAGGGTTAGGACTCAGGGTTAGGCCTCAGGGTTAGGGTTAGGGTTAAGGCCGAGGGCTTAGTGTTAGGGGTGAGGCCTAGGGGTTAGGATTAGGGTTAGGGTTTAGGGTAAGGGTGAGGGTTAGGCCTGCGTTCAGTGTTAGGGTTAAGCCTAAGGTTTAGGGTTTAGGTTTAGGCCTCAGGGTTAGGATTCAGGGTTAGGCCTCAGGATTAGGCCTCAGTGTTAGCCCTTAGATTTAGGCCTTAGGGTTAGATTTAGGCCTCAGAGTTAGGGTTAGGGTTGGGCTTCAGGGTTAGGTTTTAGGTTTAGGCCTCAGGGTTAGGCCTATGGGTTAGGCCTCAGTGTTTGGGGTTATGGTTAGGGTTAGGGTTAGGCCTCAGGATTGGGGATTAGGTTTAGGCCTCGGGGTTAGTCCTCAGGTTTAGGGTTAGGGTTAGGTTTAGGGTCAGAGTCAAGGTTAGGGATAGGATCAGGGTTAGGTTTAGGGTTAGGGTTAGGGTTTGGGTGAGGGTCAGGTTTAGGTTTAGGCTCAGGGTCATGGTTAGGGTTAGTGTTAGGATTAGGCCTCAGGTTAGCTTTAGGGTTAGGCTGAGGTGTTAGGCCTCGGGGTTAAGTTTAGGCCTCAGGGTTAGGGGTTAGGGTAAGGCTTCAGGGTTAGGGTTTATGTTTCGACCTCAGGGTTAAGACTAGGAGTTAGGCGTCAGGGTTAGGGTTTAGAGTTAGGGTTAGGGTTAGGTCTCAGGGTTAAGGTGAGGGTTAGGCCTCAGGCTTAGGCCTCAGTGTTAGTCCTCAGGGTTAGGGTTAGGTTAGGCCTCAGTATTAGGGTTAATGCTTAAGCCTCAGGGTTTGGGTTGGGGGTTAGGCCTCAGGGTTAAGACTCAGGTTTAGGACTCAGGGTTAGTGTTTAGGTTTAGGCCTCAGGGTTAGGACTAAGAGTTAGGCCTCAGGGTTAGGGTTTAGGGTTAGGGTTAGTGTTAGGCCTCAGGGTTAGGGGTTAGGGTTAGGCCTCAGGGTAAGTCCTCAGGTTTAGGCCTCAGGGTTAGGTTTAAGACCCAGAGTTAATGTAACGGTTAGGCCTCAGGGTTAGGGTTTAGGTTTAGGGCTAATGGTTAGGCCTAGGGGTAGGCCTCAGGGTGAGACCTCAGGGTTAGGTTTAGGCCTCAGGTTTAGGGGTTAGGGTAAGGCTCAGGGTTAGGGCTAGGAGTTAGGCGTCAGGGTTAGGGTTTAGGGTTAGGGTTAGGGTTAGGCCTCAGAGTTAAGGTGAGGGTTAGGCCTCAGGCTTAGGCCTCAGGGTTAGTTCTCAGGGTTAGGGTTAGGGTAGGCCTCAGTATTAGGGTTATGTGTTAGGCCTCAGCGTTTGGGTTAAGGGTTAGGCCACAGGGTTCAGGTTATGGGTTAGGGTCAGGGTAAAGCCTCAGGGTTAGGTGTTAGGCCTCAGTGTTAGGGTTAGGGTTAGGCCTCATGGTTAGGGTGAAGCGTTAGCCCGATGGATTAGGGTTAGGGGTTAGGCCTGGGGGTTACGGTAGGATTAGGGTTTAGGGTTAGGTTTAGTGTTAGGCCTGGGGTCAGTGTTAGGATTAGGACGAACCGTTAGGGTTTAGGTTTTGGCCTCAGGGTTACACCTCAGGGTTAGGCCTCAGGGTTAGGGTTTAGGTTTAGGCCTCAGGGGAGGCCTAGGCGTTAGGCCTCAGGGTTAGGGGTTAGGGTTAGTGTTAGGGTTAGGCCTCAGGGTTATGGGTTAGGTTAGGCCTCAGGGTTATGGGTTAGGTTAGGCCTCAGGGTTAGGCCTCAGTTTTAGGGTAATGGTTAGGATTAGGTTTAGGGTTAGGATCAGAGTCAGTGTAAGGTTTAGGGTAGGGTTAGGGTTAGGGTCAGGGTTAGGGTCAGGGTCAGGGTTAGGTTAAGGATCAGGGTCAGGGTTAGGGTCAGGGTTAGGTGTAGGGTCACGGTTAAGGTTAGGCTCAGGATCAGGGTTAGGGTTAGGCCTCAGGGTTAGGGGTCTGGGTTAGCGTCAGGGTCAGGGTTAAGCCTCAGGGTAAGTGTCAGGGTTAGGACTAGTGTTAGGGTTAGGGTTAGGCCTCAGGATTAGGCCTCAGGTTTAGGCTTCAGGGTTAGACCTCAGGGTGAGGTTTAGGCTTCAGGGTTATGGTTAGGTTTAGGCCTCAGAGTTAGGATTTAGGTTTAGCCCTCAAGGTTAGGCCTAGGTGTTAGGCCTCAGGTTTAGGTGTTAGGGTTAGTGTTAGGGTTAGGCCTCAGGTTAGGGATTAGGGTTAGGCCTCAGGGTTAGGGCTCACGGTAAGGCCAAAGGGTTAGGGTCAGGGTTAGGGTCCGGGTCAGGGTCAGGGTTAGGGTCAGGGTCGAGATAAGGGTCAGGGTCAGGGTAGGTTCAGGGTTAGGGTTAGGGTCATGGTTAGGGTTAGGATCAGGGTCATGGTCATGTTTTGGCTCAGGGTCAGGGTTATTGTTAGTGTTAGTGTTAGGGTTAGAGTTAGGCTTCAGTGTTAGGCTTAGGTTCAGGGTCAGTATTAGGGTCAGGGTCAGGGTTAGGGTCAAGGTTAGTGTTAGGGTCATGGTTAGGTTTAGTATAAGGGTCTGGGTTAGGGTCGGGGTCAGCGATAGGGTTAAGGTTAAGGTTAGGGTTAGGCTTAGGCTTCAGGGTTAGGGGTTAGTGTTAGTGTCAGGGTCAGGGTTAGGCCTCAGGGTAAGGCCTCAGGGTTAGGCCTCATGGTTAGGTTTAGGCCTCAGGGTTAGGGTTAGTGTTAGGCCTCAGGGATAGGGTTTAGGTTTAGGCCTCAGTGTTAGGCCTAGGTGTTCAGACTCAGGGTTAGGGGTTAGGGTTAGGGTTAGGCCTCAGGGTCTGGGGTTAAGGTAGGGTTAGGCCTCAGGGTTAGAGGTTCGGGTTAGGCCAAGGGGTAAGGCCTTAGTGTTAGGCCTCAGGCTTAGGGTTAGGCCTCAGTGTTAGGCCTCAGTGTTAGGCCTCAGGGTTAGGCCTCAGGGTTAAGTTTAAGCCTCAGGGTTAGGCTTAGGGCTAGGCCTCAGGGATAGGGTTCAGGCCTCAGGGTTAGGGTTAGTGTTAGGGCTCAGGGATAGGTTTTAGGTTTAGGCCTCAGTGTTAGGCTTTGGGGTTAGGCCTCAGGGTTAGTGATTAGTGTTAGGGTTAGGCCTCAGGGTTTGGGGTTAGGGTTAGGGTTAGGCCTCAGTGTTAGGGTTAGAGTTAGGGTTAGGGTTAGGGTCAAAGTCAGAGTTAGGGTTAGGGTGAGGGTTATGTTTAGGCTTAGGGTTAGGGTTACTGTTAGGGTAAGGGGTTAGGATTAGGGTTAGGTTTCAGGCCTCAAGGTTAGGGTTAGGGTTATGCCTCAGTGTTAGCAGTTAGGGTTAGGCCTCAGGTTTAGGGGTTAGGTTTAGGCCTCAGTGTTAGGGGTTAGGGTTAGGTCTCAGGGTTAGGGTTAGGGGTTAGGCCAAGGGTTTAGGGTTAGAGGTTAGGCCTAGGTGTTGGGGTAAGGGTTAGGGTTTAGTGTCAGGGTTAGGGTTAGGCCTGGGGTTTGTGTTATGGTTAGGCCTAAGGGTTTTTGTTTAGGGTTAGTCCTCAGGGTTAGGCCTTAGTGTTAGGCTTAGGGTTAGGCCTCAGGGATAGGGTTCAGGCTTCAGAGTTAGGGTTAGTGTTAGGGCTCAAGGATAGGTTTTAGGTTTAGGCCTCAGTGTTAGGCTTTGGGGTTAGGCCTCAGAGTAGTGATTAGTGTTATGGTTAGGCCTCAGGGTTTGGGGTTAGGGTTAGGGTTAGGCCTCAGGGTTAGGTTTAGGGGTTAGGCCAAGGGTTTAGGGTTAGGGGTTAGGCCTAGGGGTTGGGGTAAGGGTTAGGGTTTAGTGTCAGGGTTAGGGTTAGGCCTGGGGTCTGTGTTACAGTTAGGCCTAAGGGTTTGGGTTTAGGTTTAGTCCTCAGGGTTAGGCCTTAGTGTTAGGCCTCTGGGTTAGGGTTAGGGTTAGGCCTCAGGTTAAGCCTCATGGTTCGGCCTCATGGTTAGGCCTCAGGGTTAGGTATAGACCTCACAGTTAGGGTTATGGTTAGGCCTCAGGGTTATGGTTTAGGTATAGTCCTCAGGGTTAGCCCTAGGGGTTAGGCATCAGGGTAAGGGGTTAGAGTTAGTGTTAGGGTTAGGCCTCAGGGTTATGGGTTAGGTTTAGTCCTCAGGGTTAGAGTTAGGGGTAGGCCTCAGGGTTTGGTCGAATGGTTAGTTGTTAGCTTCAGGGTTAGGCCTCATGGTTTGGCCTAGGGTTAGATTCAGGCCTCAGGGTTAGGGTTAGGGTTAGGGTTCAGGGTTAGGGTTTAGGTTTAGGCCTCAAGGTTAGGCCCAGGGGTTAGGATTCAGTGTTAGGGGTTAGGGTAAGGGTTAGGGTTAGAGTTAGGTCTCAGGGATAGGCCTCAGGGTTAGGCCTCAGTGTTAGGTTTATGGTTAGGATTAGGGTTAGGGTTAGGTTCAGGGTCAGTGTTAGGTTTAGGGTTATGGTTAGGGTCAGGGTTAGGGTAGGGGTCAGGGTTAGGGTCAGGGTTAGGGTTAGATCATGGTTAGGTTTAGGGTCAGGGTCAGGATTAGGGTCAAAGTCAGGGTTAGGGTTTCGGTTAGGGTTAGGCCTCAGGGTTAGGGGTCAGGATTATGTTCAAGGTCAGGATTAGGCGTCAGGGTTAAGGTTAGGTTTAGGTCTCAGGATAATGCTTCAGGTTTAGGCCTCAGGGTAGGCCTCAGGGTGAGGTTTAGGCCTCACAGTTAGGGTTAGGTTTAGGCCTCATAGTTAGGGTTTAGGTTTAGTCCTCAGGGTTAGGGTTAGTTTTAGGCTTCAGGGTTATGGTTAGGATCAGGGTCAGGGTTAGGGTTAGGGTTAGGGTTAGGCCTCAGGATTAGGGTTTATGTTTAGGCCTCAGGGTTAGGCCTAAGAGTTAGGCCTCAGGGTTAGGAGTTAGGCTTAGGGTTAGGGTTAGACCTCAGGGTTAGGGGTTAGTGTTACGCCTCAGGGTTAATGGTTCGGGTTAGGTCGAGGGGTTAGGGTTATGGTCAGGGTCAGATTTAGTTTTAGGGTTAGGGTTAAGTATAGGGTGAAGGTTAGGGTCAGGGTTAGGGGTAGGGTCAGTATCAGGGTTAGCATTAGTGTCATATTCAGGTTTAAGGTCAGAGTCAGGGTTAGGGTTAGTGTTAGGTTTAGGGTTAGAGTTAGGCTTCAGTGTCAGGGTTAGGGTCATGGTCAGGATCACGGTTAGGGTTAGGGTTAGGGTTATGGTCATGGTTAGGGTTAGTCCCCAGGGTTAGGGTCAGGGTTAGGCTTCAGGGTTAGCTTTAGGCCTCAGGGTTATGGTAAGGGTTAGGCCTCAGAGTTAGCGTTTAGATTTGGGCCTCATGTTTTGGCCTAGGGGTTAGGCCTCAGGGTTAGGGGTAAGGGTAAGGGTCAGGGTTAGACCTCAGGGTAAGGCCTCAGTGTTAGGCCTCCGGGTTAGAGTTAGGCCCCTGGATAGGCCTCAGGGTTAGGCCTCAGGGTTAGGTTTAGGCCTCAGGGTTAGGGTTAGTGTTAGGCCTCAGGGATAGGGTTTAGGTTTAGTCTTCAGTGTTAGGCCAAGGTGTTCGGCCTCAGGGATAGGGGTTAGGGTTAGGGTTTGAACTCAGGGTTTGAGTTAGGGGTTAGGGCTCAGAGTTAGGCCTCAGGTTTAGGACTTATTGTTAGGGTTATAGGTTAGGCCACAGTATTAGGGTTAGGCTTAGGCTCAGGGTTAGGGTTAGGGGTTAAGCCTCAGGATTAGGGTCAGGGTTAGGGTTAGGTTAAGGGTCAGGGTTAGGCCTCATGGTAAGGCCTCAGGGATAGGGTCAGGGTTAGTTCTCAGGGTTAGGCCCCAAAGATAGGGTCAGCGTTAGGCCTCAGGGTTAGGTGTCAGGGTTAGGGTCAGGGTCGTAGTTAGCCTCATCCTAGATTTCCTGTGCGGATCTCTACAAAAAAAGACAGAGCCAGCTACTTGGGTCAGGATTCAGAGGGCTCCCACCCAAACTGGGCTTCCAGGTATGGCAGATCAAGCAACTTAAACAGCCTGTGGGGACACACAAGGTGCTCCTTGCAGCACAGGAGAATGGCAAGAGAATGGCATCATGTCAAGTGCTAAGGGCCTTGAATGGCTGAATCACTGGCAGACGGCCCCATTGATGGAGTACTACGAGGACCACTAAGGACATAGCTCATGACCCGTTGGACCTATAATGATCTGATGTATTCCGGCACATGACACCTTACAGATAAACATAGAGAATGGCTTCATCCCACTCTTCCTTTTGTCTTAAATCACCGTCTTCAGTGTGATCTTTTGTGAGGCCTGCAGACATTGTGCAACGACAGTGGTGCTGCGTTCTACACAGGACACCTGGGGCACGTGTGTGAAATAAGGAAAATGGTAGTGAAACGCAAAGATACTCAGTGCTCTGAGTGAAAAAAACAAACCACTCCCACTCCTCAAAAGCATGAAATCTATTCTGCACCTTTCCAATCTAGGGAAACAGTGTCTTATCACCTCAGGCACAGCCGGAGGTTAGGGGTGGATGCTCAGGTCTCTTTGCGTTTGGGCCTGTGTGGCACTCGTGTGGAAACACTACGGGAGGGCCGCAGGTTTATCTCCATGTTCGTTGGTGGCCATCTCTCTGTGGAGAACCCTCTTCCCATTCTCACCTCAGAACAGCACTGCTCCTTGTTTGCCTGGAGCACCCTATCATTGTCTAGGGAGTTAGAAGAGTTGAAGCCACAGAACATCTCCTCCAAGATCTCCTGGGTGCAGCTCTGCAAATACAGTGCCCCATATGTACAGGGCCAAGAGATATTAGGGTACTCCTTCCACAACACAACAAGGGAACATCCCCTTTAGAAATCGTGTTCTCGGCTTCACATCACAGGGGCAGCTGAGGGACATCTGGCAAGGAGAAGCCAGTTGAAAGACACTCTTGCGCTCATGACTTAACATACTTGTAGTTGAGCTTGGCCCTCAGCACTCATCTTCTCATCTTGCCTGCTATGACCTGGAGTCTGAACACGAAAGATGTGTCAGGCTTCCAAACCGTGGCAGCTGGTTTATACCCAGGAAGGGCATGTTCCTCTCCTCTATCCCCTCTACACACACACACACACACACACACATGCACAATCTCACATTAACACACCCTTTTACACATACACAAATGGACACACACCCAATGAGGGTGAAAGAGGTGCGAGCCCGCTCAGCTGAGATTACAGTGTGGTCTGCACTCCATTAGCCTCCCACAAGGTGCCTTGTGGTACCTGTTGAAGACTCCCACACATAACCAGAAGCTTTGGAAAGAGGGCCGAACTGACGTCCATAGCGACATAAACATCTCTCTTTCTGGACTCTCCTAAGCCCAGAGCCACTGAAAGTAGGGCAACAGCAACAGAAGGTCTTGTTCTCCTGACCGGCTCCAGTTAAGTGCTCTGGAAAGAGGGACATTGTTCAACGCAGCTTCCTGGTTACCAGAGTTCTAAATCTGTTACACGCTTGTCCCCAAGGAAGTGACGTCTCGTGACGTCAATCTTTTTCAAGATTCCAGCCCTTGGGCCCCTCCCTTCAGTCAGACCTATCCAGAGCCCCTTCTTGGCATATGACTGCTTGCCCCACGTTATCTCGTTAACTTTACATCCGCAGCCAAAAATGCCATAGCCACAACTCTCTGAAAATGCAAGGAAGGTCCTACTTTTGTGGACACGGAGCTGAATTCAGAACTTTCTTTCTGTGCTTGCCTCTCAGATCTGTGACCTATCTAACCCACCGTGTCTCATATAGTCCACAGGTTCCCAACTTGCACAGTGATAGAAGAATCAGAATCTTCTTCTTAGGGACATCATCATGGGTCTATGAATGACATCTGCAACGCACGTGAGCTGGTGCCCTGTGTATCTGAGGCGCAAATTTTCAGGATGATGGATTGACATGAAGAGGTGAGATGTGGCATGGAGTACCAGTTGAAAGTGGCCTGGGTTCCACAGTTTTCACTTGACCTCCGGCCTCATTTCAATGGGGGCACCATGATGGGGTGGGAATGCTCTAAGATCAGACATGGTGATCTTCTGTAGTCAAACCGTCCAATTGTGTCCTGTTCTATTTTGAATGAGACAGAGGTGCCTCTTTCTGGGCTCTGGGGGTCACAGCCTTTACCATGGCTCCCAGCGATAATCACCTGTGGCATAAATATCCCTGTGTCACCCCGAGGTGCTTGGTGACTGGTTCCTGACCAACACAATACATCCAACTCAATGGCATATCACATCTAATTTCCAATTGTTTAAGGTTAGGGTTAGGCCTCACGGTTACGGTTAGGGTTAGGCTTCAGGGTTAGGGTTAGGGTTAGGGATTTAGGTGAAGGTTAGATTAGGCTTCAGAGTTAGGGTTAGGGTTAGGGTTTAGGGTTAGGGTGAGGGTTAGGCCTGAGGTCAGTGTTAAGGTTAAGCCTAAGGGTTAGGGTTTAGGTTTAGGCCTCAGAGGTAAGCCTCAGGGTTAGGCCTCAGGGTTAGTGTTAGAGTTAGGCCTCAGCATTAGGCCTCAGGATTAGGCCTCAGTGTTTGGCCTCAGGGTTAGGCCTTAGGGTTAGGTTTAGACCAAGGGGTTAGGGTTAGGGTTAGGCTCAGGGTTAGGCTTCAGGTTTAGGCCTCAAGGTTAGGCCTAGGGGTTAGGCTTCAGGGTTAGGGGTTAGGTTTAGTGTTAGGGTTAGGCCTCAGGGTTACGGGTTAGGGTTAGGCCTCAGGGTTCAGCGTAGGGGTTAGGGTTTGGGTTTGGGTAGGTTTAGGGTTAGGTTTAGGTTCAGGGTCAGGGTTAGGGTCACGTTCAGGGTTAGGGTCAGTGTCAGGATTAGGGTCAGGTTTTGGGTTAGGGTCAGAGTCAGGGTTAGGATCAGGGTCAGGGTTAGGGTTAGGGTTAGGGTTAGAGTTAGGCTTCAGTTTTAAGGTTAGGGTAAGGGGTTACGGTTAGGATTAGGGTTAGGCCTCAGGGTTAGGTGTTAGGGTTAGGCCTCAGGGTTAAGGGTTAGGGTTAGGCGTCATGGTTAGGGTTAGCCATTAGCTCGAGGCGTTAGGGTTAGGGGTTAGGCCTGGGGGTTAGGGTTAGGATTTGGGTTTAGTGTTAGGGTTAGGATTAGCCCTGGGGTCAGTATTAGAATTCGAACTAAGGGTTAGAGTTTAGCTTTAGGCCTCAGGGTTAGGCCTCAGGGTTAGGTCTATGTTAGGCCTCAAGCTTAGGCCATAGTGTTAGGCCTCAAAGTTAGGGGTTAGGTTTAGGCCTCACGGTTATGTTAGAGTTAGGCCTCAGGCTTAGGCCGCAGGGTTAGGCCTCAGGGTGAGGCCTCAGGTTTAGGTCTCAGGGTTAGGTTTCCGACTCTGGGTTAGGGAAAGGGTTAGGCCTCAGGGTTAGGTTTTAGGTTTAGGCCTCAGGTTTAGGCCTCAGGGTTAGTTTTAGGCCTCAGGGTTAGGGGTTGCAGTAAGGCATCAGGGTTAAGGTTTTGGTTTAGGCCTCAGGGTTAGGACTAAGAGATAGGCCTCAGGGTTAGGACTCAGGGTTAGGACTCAGGGTTAGGGTTAGGGTTAACGTTAGGATTAGGTTCAGGTCAGAGTTAGGGTCAGTGGTTGGTTTAGGGTTAGGGTTAGGTTCAGGGTTATGGTTAGGGTCAGGGTCAGGGTTAGGGTCAGTGTCAGGGTTAGCATCAGGGTTAGGGTTTGGGTCACGGTTAGGTTTAGGGTCAGGGTCAGGTTTACGGTCAAGGTCAACGTTAGGGTTAGGGTTAGGTTAGGTTTAGGCTTCAGGGTTAGGGGTTAGGGTTAGGGTCATTGTCATGGTCAGGCCTCAGGTTTAGGGTCATGGTTAGGCCTTTTGGTTAAGGTTAGGCTTAGGCTTCAGGGTTAGGCCTCAGGGTTAGGGTTAGGGTTAGGCCTCAAGGATAGGGTTTAGGTTTAGGCCTCAGGTTTTAGGGTTAGGGTTACAGTTAGTCCTTAGGGTTCAGGTAAGAGTAGGGTTCGGTTTAGGGTCAGGGTCATTTTTAGGTTTAAGGTCAGGGTTAGGGTTAGGGTCAGGGTTATGGTTAGTTTCAAGGTCAGGGTTAGGGTCAGTGTCAGGGTTAGCATCAGGGTTAGGGTTTGGGTCACGGTTAGGTTTAGGGTCAGGGTCAGCGTTAGGGTTATGGTTAGGGTTAGGGTAGGGTTAGGCTTCAGGGTTAGGGTTGAGGGTTAGGGTCAGTGTCACGGTCAGGCCTCAGGGTTAGGGTCACGGTTAGGCCTTCTGGTTAGGGTTAGGCTGAGGCCTCAGGGTTAGGCCTGAGGATGAGGTCTCAGGGTTAGGTTTAGGCCTCAGGGTTAGGGTTATGGTTAGGCCTCAGGGTTTGGGTAAGAGTTTGGGTTAAGTGTAGGGTCAGGGTCAGATTTAGGTTTAGGGTCAGGGTTAGGGTTAGGGTTAGGCCTCAGGGTTAGGGATTAGGGTTAGGCCTCAGGGTAGGGCCTCAGTGTTAGGCTTCAGGCTTAGGGTTAGGCCTCAGGGTTAGGCCTCAGGGTTAGTCCTCAAGGTTAGGCCTCAGGGTTAGGTTTAGGCCTCAGGGCTAGGGTTAGGGTTAGTCCTCAACGATAGGGTTTAGGTTTAGCGTTAGGATTAGGGTTAGGGTTAGGGTTAGGCCTCAGGGTTTGGGGTTAGGGTTAGGGTTAGGCCTTAGGGTTAGGATTAGAGTTAGGGTTAGGTTTAGGGTATGGTCAGATTTAGGATTAGGGTCAGGGTTAGGTTTAGGGTTAGGGTTAGAGTCATGGTTAGGGTTAGAGTCAGGGCCAGGGTTAGGGTGAGGGTTAGGGTCAGGGTCAGGTGTAACGTCAGGGTGAGTGTTAGGGTTAGGGTCACGGTCAGGGTTAGGGTCATGGTCAGTGTTAGGGTTAGGGTTAGAGTTAGATTTTGAGTGGCTTTGGGGTTAGTGTTAGGGTAAGGGGTTAGGATTAGGGTTAGGTTTATGGTTCAGGCCTCAGGGTTAGGGTTAGGGGTTAGTCCTCATGGTTTGTCTTATGGGTTAGACCTCAGGGTTAGGCCTCAGGTTTAAGACTCAGGGTTAGGGTTACGATTAGGCCTCAGGGTTAGGGTTAGGGTAGACCTCAGGTTTAGGGTTAGGTTTAGGCCTCAGGGTTAGGCCTCAGGATTAGGCCTCAGGATTAGGACTCAGTGTTCGGCCTCAGGGTTAGGGTTAGGGTTAGGTTCAGGCCTCAGTGTTAGGGTTAGGGTTAGGCTCACGGTCAGGGTTAGGGTCAGGGTCAGGGTCAGGTTTAGGGTTAGGGTTAGGGTTAGGCCTCTAGGTTAGAGTTAGGATTAGGACTCAGGGTTATGGGTTAGGGTTGGGCCGAGGGTTTTGGGGTTAGGGTTAGGCCTCATGTTTAGGGTTAGTGGTTAGCCCATCAGTTAGGGTTAGGGGTGAGGCCTAGGGGTTAGGGTTAGGATAAGGATTTAGTGTTAGGGTTAGAGTTAGGCCTGGGGTCAGTGTTAGTATTAGGTCTAAGCATTAGGGTTTAGGTCTTGGCCTCAGGGTGAGGACTCTGGGTTAGGCCCTCCAGGTTAAGGGTTAGGGTTAGGCCCCAGGGTTAGGGTTTAGGGTTAGGCCTCAGGGTTAGGGTTAGGGAAGGCCTCAGGTTTAGGGTTTAGGTTTAGGCCTCAGGGTTATGACTAGGGGTTAAGCCTCTGGGTTAGGGTTAAGGGTTAGGGTTAGGCTTCAGGGAGTGGGGTTAGGGTTAGGGTTAGGCCTTAGTGTTAGGATTAGAGTTAGGGTTAGGTTTAGGGCATGGTCAGATTTAGGATTAGGGTCAGGGTTAGGTTTAGGGTTAGGGTTAGAGTCATGGTTAGGGTTAGAGTCAGGGTCAGGGTTAGGGTGAGGGTCAGGGTCAGAGTTAGGGGTAGCATCAGGGTGAGGGTTAGGGTTAGGGTCATGGTCAGAGTTAGGGTTAGGGTTAGAGTTTGAGTTTGAGTGGCTTCGGGGTTAGTGTTAGGGTAAGGGGTTAGGTTTAGGGTTAGGTTTATAGTTCAGGCCTCAGGGTTAGGGTTAGGGAAGGCATCAGGTTTAGGGTTTAGGTTTAGGCCTCAGGGTTATGACTAGGGGTTAAGCCTCTGGGTTAGGGTTTAGGGTTAGGGTTAGGCCTCAGGGAGTGGGGTTAGGGTTAGGGTTAGGGTTAGGCCTCAGGGTTAGGGTTAGAGTTTGGCTTAGGGTTAGGGTCAGGGTCAGATTTAGGTTTTGGGTCAGGGTTAGGGTTAGGGTTAGAGTCAGCTATAGGTTTACAGTCAGTGTCAGGGTTAGCGTGAGGGTTAGGGTCAGGGTTAGGGGCTGGTGGTTTCTGCCCAGGAAAGGCATGTTCCTCTCCTCTGTCCCCTCTACACACACACACACACACACACACACACACACACAGTCTCCCACTAACACACCCTCTTACACATACACATGTGGACACACACTCAATGAGGGTGAAAGAGGTGCGAGCCCCCTCAGCTGAGATTACAGTGTGGCCTCCTCTCCAGTGGCTTCCCCCAGGTGCCTTGCGGTACCTGTTGAGGTCTCCCGCACATAACCAGACTTCGGCAAAGAGGGCCGAGTTGACGTCCATGGCAACATGAACATCTCTCTGTCTGGATTCTCTTAAGCCCAGAGTCACTGAAAGTAGGGCAACAGCAACAAAAGGTCTTGTTCTCTTGACCGGCTCCAGTTAAGTGAGCTGGAAGAGGGACATTGTTCAACGCAGCTTCCTGGTTACCAGAGTTCTAAATCCGCTACATGCTTGTCCCCAAGGAAGTGACGTCACTTTTTCAAGATTCCAGCCCTTGGGCCCCTGCCTTCAGTCAGACCTATCCAGAACCCCTTCTTGACAGATGACTGCTGACCCCATGCCATCTCCTTAACTGTACATCAGGAGCCAAAAATGCAATAGCCACAAATCTCTGAAAATGCAAGGAAGGTCTACTTTTCTGGAGACGGAGCTGATTTCAGACTTTCTTTCTGTGCTTGCTTTCCCAGATTTGTGACCTACCTAACCCACCGTGTCTCTCACATAGTCCGCAGATTCCCACCCTACATGGTGATAGAAGAGGCAGAATCTCCTTCCTAGGGATATCATCAGGGGTCTCTGGAAGATATGTGTAATGCACGTGAGCTGGTGCCCTGTGTATCTGAGGCGCAATTTTAAGGATGGTGCATTGACATGAATAGGTAAGATGTGGCATGGGGTACTACTTGAAATTGGCCTGGGTACCAGCAATGTAATATCACAATGGTCACTTTACCTCTGGCCTCATTTCAATGGGGGCAGCATGATGGGGTGAGAATGCTACAAGATGCAGCCATGGTCATCTTCTGTAGTCAAACCGTCCAATTGTGACCTGTTCTATTTTGAATGAGACAGAGATGCCTCCTCCTGGGCTCTGGGGGTTGCAGCCTTCACAATGACTCCCAGCAATAATGACCTGTGGCATAAATATCCCTGTGTCACTGCGAGGTGTTTCGTCATGGGTTTTGACCAACACGATATATCCAACACAATGTTATGTCACACCTAAGTTCCAAATGGAACTATGCTTAATGTTAGTGTTAGGCTTCGGGTTGGGGTAGGGTTACATTTGCGGTGTAGCGTTAGGGTTAGGGTTAGGGTTAGGGTTAGGGTTAAGGTTAGGGTTAGGGTTAGGGTTTGGGTTTAGTGTGAGTGTAAGTGTTACTGTTAAGCTTACGGATTAGGGTTATGGTTTAGGGGTTGGTTAGGGTTCAGTTTAGGGTTCAGATTCGGGAAAGTTAGGGTCGGGTGGAGGAAACCCTTGTGAGCAGCCGTTACTAATTAATTATGGCCTGTTGTGGCCATATCAAGTCCAGTGTTTCTAGATATTTGAATTTTTAAGCTAGAATATGGATTTTATGTGAAATCTCCAGATCTTGTAGATGTTTGCTCATTTTAATACACTAAAAACTGAACAAATTACACCTATGGGTTAAACTTGGTTCTTCTGCAACAAGTTTGCAATCTTTGTTATAGAGTAGTGGTTCTCCAGGTTGTCCCTGGATCAGTAGCATCAGCATCACGTGCATCCTTAATAGAAATGCAAGTTCCCAGGCCTCACTTCATCTCTCCTGAATCTGAATCTCTAGGGCTGAGGCCCAAGAATCATGTTTAATAAATCCCCTGGGTGGTACTGATGTGTGCTGAAGTTGAGAACCATTATTTTGGAGCCTGGAAGTTGATAGCACTATTTTTATCTGGGGATAGTTATAAAGACAAAAGTTCATTGAATATCCTCCTGTAGATTTATCCAAGTGCGTGTATCAAAAATACCAGATGTATATTGTTGCAGATACAGATGACTGTTTATGTATATATAGATTTTTGCCAGCATCAGAATATACAATGATTAAATCACATTTTGTTCTTTTTGTCCTTCTGCTCCTTCCTTGCCCCTCTGCATCTCCATCACAAATGAATTTAATGGTAACCTACCACATTTGGACTTTACTAGAACACATCTTAGATTTTATTTACTGGTGATTAAAAGATATGTTTGTTGCTAAATTGAGTTCTATTTGTTAGAACTTCCATCTCTAGTTATCTTTTAATTTGAGAGTGAAGTTTAACTTACATGGTTTTATGTAAACCTGGCCTCCTAATAGCTGACCAGGTTGTTCACATTTTAAAGGCCAAGTATACCAATATTTTCCTCCATTCTCAAGTGTTGAGATGATTGCTATCCTGATGATTGTTCTGAAAATGCTCCTTTTTGTGTTACCCATAAGCACAATTTATTCATTTAAAAGTCCTGAATATCTGGCTAATCAAATTAATCATGCATTACATATAAATAATTTCCTTACATTTTAAAATACACAGAAAACTTTTTATAAAAAGTAAAGCTTTTTATGATAGGAAAGCTTCATGTATGTCGTGTATAATGAAGTGCTAAAAGTGTCCTTTCAAGTATTTATAATGCTTGAGATTGAGAAGTTTGGTATAATATGATTTAAAGTAATGGATAATGGTATTTCTCTGACTTATTTCACTTAGCACAATAATCTCTAGCTCCATCTATGTGATTTTGCTCATACGTGGAATTTAAGAAACAAAACAGAGGTGCCTTCCTGGCTCAGAGGAGCATGTGACTCTTGATCTCATGGTCGTGAGTTCGAGCCCCACATTGGATGTAGAAATTATTTAAATAGGTAAACTTAAAAATCAAAGGGGAAAAACGAGGCAAACCAAGAAACAGACTCTTTAGTTATAGAGAACTAATGGACACCAGAGGGGAGGGGGTTCGGGCGTGGGTTAAATACATGATGGGGATGAAGCAGTGCACTAGTGATGAGCAGTGGGTAATTTATGGAAGTGTTGAATCACTGTGTTGCACACCTGAAACTAATACTACACTGTATGTAAACTAACTGGAATTTAAATAAAAACTTAAAAGTAATGGATAATGAATTAATAAAAAATGGACCAAATTATATTTATACATATTATTTATTAATGAAAACATGCTTAGATCCACCGGGTAAACCAGACTTGAATACAACATTGTCAATCAGACAAACCATATCAATTTTCAAACAACCAGTAACCAAAGTCACAACTCACCCTAGTAATAAAGTGAAATCAGACCCACAACGAATGAATGAGCAGCCACATCAGGTAAAGATCTAATTGGTTCTCCAATCCTATATGTCAGAAAATTCTGCCATTTTTTACCAGATATAGTTCAAGTAAACTGGTTAAAATGGAAGATATTTGGAAAGAAAATTGTTTTATGTTCTAGGCTATTACATGAACCCTGGAGAATAACTGTAATATAATATTTAGGTAAAATATTTTAAGAAAAAAGTTACTAGATTGAATCTAAATATTATGGACTACATTTTTATGCTTTTGTGTGGTAATGTACATCAGATTTGCTTTTGCTAATATTAGTTTTTTTTTAAGATTATCTTTCCAGAGGATAATATTTCCTAAGGGGATGAAGCATGCAGTTTGTTTTGCTTAGTTTAAAAATATTTTCTATTACATAAAAACTACTTTTGTTCTGATTTCTTACTATATGAAAGCTGTCCCTCCCCTTTTGAAAAACAGAATTAAATAAACTTTGTCAATATGGTATATTGTCCTGTGACTTCTTTTTGCATAAATTGAGTTTATATTTCTCTTTCTTATTGCTTCAAGCTGTATTACACCAGAATCTGTTCTTAGAAAAAAATTATTATCTGAGAGGCCTCCTGCAGCTTAATAATGTCACATAGCCAGGGGAGGGAGACTTGACAAAATGTTTACCTTTCCAATTAACCTTGCTTGTTCACTCCCTAGTTGTGGTCCAAAAGTTTAGGTACTTTGGAAATTTTTAGTAGCAATTGGGGTGAGGGAGTGGAGGGAGAAACATCTGTGCCTATTTTTTCTCTCCTTTCTCTGCCTCCTCCCACTTACAGATTAGAAATGCTGATTTACCTACGACAGTCGGTTATCTTTTGCTCTTGTATTCCCCATTTAGATGCCTCACTCCGCCTTTTCAATTGAATTTTTTTTCCAATAGTCACTCAAGTGCCTCATCTCCAGTCTTCATAAAGGATTGGGCCAAAACTTTCAGACAGTTTCTCTAGAAGAAACTACATCAAGAAATTCAGTTCCCACATCCTCAGTAGTGTTTTTTCCTCTTCAGGTGAGCCAGGAAAACACAAGATATTTGGAACCACATTGGATCAGCATCTTGCTAGAGATGTCTCAAGATATGAAGTTCTAAACTTACTTTACTGTTGGTCCCCAAGAGATTCAACAGGGGCCATGTAAATGGATCACATCCAGTATAAAAGATGCGTACCTGTATGTACCTTTAGGCTCTTATCACCACTTAGGTTTTCTCTGAGCCAGTCAGCTTTCTGTACCAGGCTTTCCCCTTCTGTTTTACTACTGTAAACGTAAAATGTAAAACAGTAGTGGAAAGTGATAGTCACCAAACCGTTGATGGTTTTCGTATATTCATTACAACAGGGAAGGAATTCTGCCATTCTGACCTCTGCCCACCTGATTGTAACCATTCTCTGACTATATTCTCTCTTAGATACTGTCTAAAGTCTTGAACATCTTGTCCTTTGGCTTTTTGGTGATTTTTAAATCGTTTCCTTGTACAGATTTTTATCAGTTGAAATTTTCAAAGCATCTCATTGGGTAAGACACTTTGCCTCAAAAACGCCCAAAAGATAAAGAAAGTGGAATAACTACAAATAACAGTTCCAAACTGGAAACTGGAGTTCTTATTGAGAATAAGTAGTAGATGGATTTTATCCTCAACTTTTCTTTGCCAAATCGTTCTCAATATAGTCTATCTATAAACGCACGTATTTCACAGGCCAATTGAGTAGCAAATTATGGTGATTTAAACAGTAACTTAATTGTTTTCTGTACCTAAGTTCAGTCACAGATTTTAACAACTGTACTAACTGTATTTTCCAGGTATTTACCTGGCTCTAGAGAATGCTGGTAAAAGAGAGTTTTAAAGCTGAAGTAATCAGTCAGTTGTTCCTTATTCACTGATACATTGAGTAGTTTTATATATTCCTTCTTTTATTAAAGTTTGTGGCATTGTGCTCAGTTGAAAAGAGTATGTCAGAAAAGCTAAATCCATCCCCTCCCTACCTGACCCAATCTTATGTCATTTTAACCCAGATCTTTTGAGGATTTTATCTTCCTTTTAGCATGCATAGACAGGAAGTGTTAAAAATATTTAGGAGGTCAGCTCTCCAAATGTTTGAACTGTTTTCCCTTTATCCTCATGTCACCTGACAGTTTTGGCTGTTTTTGATTATAACAAGGCATTAGTTGTCTTTCCCCTGTCTTTACCTTCAACATAAGAATTGAGGTAATATTTGGCTGCTGTCCCACTAATAGGATTTCAAAATAAAGGACAGGGCATTGGGCAACTCTAGGAAAATAGCAGATACAACTTTTATATTAATGTTTAAAAAAAACAATCTGTCATTCTGATTATTCCAGTATAGATTCAGGTTTTTAAATAAAGGAAAGATGTTGATTCAAAGTATATTTTGACAGATACGTGCTAATCAACTGTTGTTGAGGAGATAGTTGACCAAAAAAATTGACAAATATAATTATTGCTACTGTGCTTTTACACAGCCTCGTTGAACTAGATTGCCAGTATAAATTGCTAGATATTCCATTTGGAGAAGTTATTTTGATCATTCAGAAAAAAAAACTATACAAAGAGGTTTTTTTTTCTTGAGACTCCTGTAGATACAAATGTTTTTATTCCTTCATGCTACAGTCTTTTAAGAAGGCACACAAGCTAGTGGTATTATAATACTTTTTTAGAGGGTTGAATTTTGAGACCTAGAACTAGGATGAGATTTTTGGATTTTAACTAGGTTCAACCTTGAATAGGATAGGTTGAAGTGATTAACTTAGATGTGAAGCTATCATAGAAATTAATAATTCTGTCTTATATAACAAACGTCTTATGCTTGCATCATAATATGGCAGTTTGATTTGAATTTTATAAATTAGATGACGTATAAATTTCTAATGTAGTTATTACACGAAAAATGCCTTAGCTTTAAAATTGCAAATTAAGGGAGAGGGGGACGAACAAGATGGCAGAAGAGTAGGGTCCCCAAATCACCTGTCCCCACCAAGTTACCTAGGTGACCTTCAAATCATCCTGAAAATCTACTAATTCAGCCTGAGATTTAAAGAGAGAACAGCTGGAATGCTACTGTGAGAAGAGTTCACGCTTCTATCAAGGTAGGAAGAGAGGGGAAAAGAGAATTAAAGAAACAAAAGGCATCCGAGGGGGAGGCGCCCTTTGAGGAGCCGGGCTAAGGCCAGGGCGAGTGCCCCTAGGACAGGAAAGTTCCGTCCCAGAGAAGCAGGAGCTACACCAATCTTCCCGGGTGGAAAGGCACTTGCAGGGAGTTAGAGCATGACCCCAGGAAGGGCGGGAATGCCCTCAGGCTCCCTGGGACACTAACAGAGCACCTGCGCACCAGGGAGAGTGCACCGAGCTCCCAAAGGACTGCAGCGCATGCACCCAATGACCTGGGAGCAGCTCGGAGGGCCTCGGGGGGCGGCTCTTCAGAGAGGGGGCTGCGCGGCTCTGGGAGCAGCTCAGAGGGGCTCGTCGGCAGCTACGCGGAGAGGGGGCTGCGTGACCGAGAGTGTGAATCCAACAGCGCAGGCCCTGGAGCACAGGGCACTGGGGACACAGCCCAGGATCCGGCCTCCCCCCGGGACAGGCAGAAGCCAGGAGGGCCCAGGACAGCAAAGAAGCTCCTGCCCCGAGCTGAGCAGATCAGCGGCCGTGCCCCTGGAGCATCCAGGCCCCTGCAGACAGAGAGCTCCGTAGTTACTGCGGGAGCTGAATCCAGGGCTCCAGAGCTGGCCAGCGCCACTGTGGTTGTTCCTCCTGGGGCCTCACGGGGTAAACAACCCCCACTGAGCCCTGCACCAGGCAGGGGGCTGAGCAGCCCCCCCAAGTGGTAACACCTGAGAATCAGCACAACAGTCCCCTTCCCCAGAAGACCAACTAGACAGAGAAGTTCAGGGGAAGTGAAGGGACTTAAAGTATACAGAATCAAAAGATACTTCCCCATGTTTTGTTTTGTTTGGTTTGGTTTGCTTTTTGATTTCTGTTTGCTTTCCCCCACCCTTTTTTTCCTTTCTTTCTTTTTCTTTCTCTTTTTATTATCTATTTTTCTTCTTCTTTTTTCTTTTTCTCTTTAGTTTCCTTCTTTCTCTCCTCTCTTTTTCTCCTTCTCCCAATACAACTTGTTTTTGGCCACTCTGCACTTAGCAAAATAACTAGAAGAAAAAAATCACCTCAAAAGAAAGAATCAGAAACAGTCCTCTCTCCCACAGAGTTACAAAATCGGGATTACAATTCAATGTCAGAAAGCCAATTCAGAAGCACTATTATACAGCTACTGGTGGCTCTAGAAAAAGCATAAAGGAGAATTTAGATCTAATCAGGCAGAAATTAAAAATCAATTGAATGAGATGCAATCCAAACAGGAAGTCCTAACGACGAGGGTTAAGGAGGTGGAAGAATGAGTGAGTGACATAGAAGACAAGTAGATGGCAAAGAGGGAAACTGAGGAAAAAAGAGACAAATAATTAAAAGACCATGAGGCTAGATTAAGGGAAATAAACAACAGCCTGAGGAAGAAAAACCTACATTTAATTGGGTTTCCTGAGGGCCCTGAAAGGGACAGAGGTTCAAAATATGTATTTGAACAAATCATACCTGAAAACGTTCCTAATCTGGGAAGGGAAACAGGCATTCAGATCCAGGAAATAGAGAGATCCCCCCCAAAAAAAATCAATAAAAACCGTTCTACACGAGACATCTAATAATTAAGCTTGCAAATTCCAAAGATAAAGAGAAGATCCTTAAAGCAGCAAGAGACAAGAAATCCCTGACTTTTATGAGGAGGAGTATGAGGGTAACAGCAGACATCTCCACAGAGACCAGACAAGCCAAAAAGGGCTGGCAGGATATATTCAGGGTCCTAAATGAGAAGAACATGCAACCAAGAATACTTTATCCAACAAGGCTCTCATTCAGAATGGAAGGAGAGATACAGAGCTTCCAAGGCAGACAGGAACTGAAGGAATATGTGACCTGAAAACCAGCACTGCAAGAAATTTTAAGGGGGACTCTCAAAATTCCCCTTTAAGAAGAAGTCCAGTGGAACAATCCACAAAAACAAGGACTGAATAGATATCATGATGATACTAAACTCATGTTTCAATAGTAACTCTGAACGTGAACAGCCTTAATGACCCCATCAAAGGTGCAGGGAGTCAGACTGGATAAAAAAGCAGGACCCATCTATTTGCTGTCTACAAGAGACTCATTTTAGACAGAAGGAAAAAAAAGCCTTCTGTATTTTCAGCCTGAAAATAAAAGGTTGGAGAACCATTTACCATTCAAATGCTCTTCAAAAGAAAGCAGGTGTAGCCATCCGAATATCAGATCAACTAAAATTTAACCCAAAGACTGTAGTGAGAGATGAAGAGGGACACTATATCATACTTAAAGGATCTATCCAACAAGAGGACTTAACAATCTTCAATATATATGCCCCGAATGTGGGAGCTGCCAAATATATCAATCAATTAATAACCAAAGTGAAGAAATACTTAGATAATAATACACTTATCCTTGGTGACTTCAATCTAGATCTTCCTATACTCGATAGGTCTTCTAAATAAAACATCTCCAAAGAAACGAGAGCTTTAAATGATACACTGGACCAGATGGATTTCACAGATATCTACAGAACTTTACTTCCAAACTCACCTGAATACACATTCTTCTCAAGTGCACATGGAACTTTCTCCAGAATAGCCACATACTGGGTCCCAAATCGTGTCTGAACTGACACCAAAAGTTTGGGATCGTCCCCTGCATATTCTCAGACCATAATGCCTTGAAATTAGAACTAAATCATAGCAAGAAGTTTGGATGGACTTCAAACACGTGGAGGTTAAGGACCATCGTGCTAAAAGATGAAAGGGTCAACCAGGAAATTAAGGAAGAATTAAAAAGTTTCATGGAAACTAATGAGAATGAAGATACAACCGTTCAAAATCTTTGGGATGCAGCAAAAGCAGTCCTGAGGGGGAAATACGTCACAATACAAGCATCCATTCAAAAACTGGAAAGAACTCAAATACAAAAGCTAACCTTACACCTAAAGGAGCTAGAGAAAATAGAGCAAATAGATCCTACACCCAGCAGAAGAAGAGAGTTGATAAAGATTCGAGCAGAACTCAGAAACCAGAACTGTGGAACAGATCAACAAAACCTGGAGTTGGTTCTTTGAAAGAATTAATAAGATAGATAAACCATTAGCCAGCCTTATTAAAAAGAAGAGAGAGAAGACTCAAATTAATAAAATCATGAATGAGAAAGGAGAGATCACTACCAACACCAAGGAAATACAGAGGATTTTAAAACATATTATGAACAGCTGTACACCAATAAATTAGGCAATCTAGAAGAAATGTACGCATTTCTGGAAAGCCACAAACTACCAAACTGGAACAGGAAGAAATAGAAAACCTGAACAGGCCAATAACCAGGGAGGAAATCGAAGCAGTCAT
Organism: Canis aureus; assembly: GCF_053574225.1. NCBI lineage: Eukaryota > Metazoa > Chordata > Mammalia > Carnivora > Canidae > Canis > Canis aureus. The sequence continues at coordinate 109,899 of NC_135622.1, forward strand.
CCAAAACCTCCCAAGACACAAAAGACCAGGGCCAGATGGCTTCCCAGGGGAATTCTATCAAACGTTTAAAGAAGAAACCATACCTATTCTACTAAAGCTGTTGGGAAAGATAGAAAGAGATGGAATACTTCCAAATTCGTTCTATGAGGCCAGCATCACCTTATATCCAAAACCAGGGATCCCTGGGTGGCGCAGTGGTTTGGCGCCTGCCTTTGGCCCAGGGCGCGATCCTGGAGACCCGGGATCGAGTCCCACGTCGGGCTCCCGGTGCATGGAGCCTGCTTCTCCCTCTGCCTGTGTCTCTGCCTCTCTCTCTCTCTCTCTCTCTCTGTGTGAGTATCATAAATAAATTTTAAAAAATTAAAAAAAAAACAGACAAAGACCCCACCAAAAAGAGAATTACAGACCAATATCCTTGATAAACATGGATGCAAATATTCTCAAGAAGATACTAGCCAATATGATCCAGTAGTACATTAAGAATATTATTCACCATGACCAACTAAGATTTATTTCTGGGACACAAGGCTGGTTGAACACTCGTAAAACAATCAATGTGATTCATCATATCAGCCAGAGAACAACCAAGAAACATATGATCCTCTCATTAGATGCGGAGAAAGCATTTGACAAAATACAGCATCCATTCCTGATCAAAATTCTTCAGAGCGTAGGGTTAGGGGGAACATTCCTCGACATCTTTAAAGCCATCAATGAAAAGCCCACAGCAAATATCATTCTCAATGGGGAAACACTGGGAGCCTTTCCCCTAAGATCAGGAACAAGACAGGGATGTCCACTCTCACCACTGCTATTCAACATAGTACTGGAAGTCCTAGCCTCAGCAATAAGACAACCAAAAGACATTAAAGCATTCGAATTGGCAAAGAAGAAGTCAAACTCTCCCTCTTCTTCGATGACATAACACTCTACATAGAAAACCCAAAAGCCTCCACCCCAAGATTGCTAGAACTCATACAGCAATTTTGTAGCGTGGCAGGATACAAAATCAATGCCCAGAAATCAGTGGCATTTCTATACACTAACAATGAGAATGAAGAAAAAGAAATTAAGGAGTCAATCTCATTTACAATTGCACCCAAAACCATAAGATACCTAGGAATAAACCTAACCAAAGAGGTAAAGGTTCTCTACCCTAAAAACTATTGAGCACTTCTGAAGGAAATTGAGGAAGACACAAAGAGATGGAAAAATATTCCATGCTCATGGATTGGCAGAATTAATATTGTGAAAATATCAATGTTACCCAGGGAAATTACACATTTAATGCAATCCCTATCAAAATACCATGGACTTTCTTCGGAGAGAACAAATTATTTTAAGATTTGTGTGGAATCAGAAAAGACCCAGAATAGCCAGGGGAATTTTAAAAAAGAAAACCATATCTGGGGGCATCACAATGCCAGATTACAGGTTGGACTACAAAGCTGTGGTCATCAAGACAGTGTGGTTCTGGCAGAAAAACCGACACATAGATCAATGGAACAGAATAGGGAACCCAGAAGTGGACCCTCAACATTATGGTCAACTAATATTTGATAAAGGAGGAAAGACTATCCATTGGAAGAAAGACAGTCTCTTCAATAGATGGTGCTGGGAAAAGTGGACATCCACATGCAGAAGAATTAAACTAGACCCCTCTCACCATACACAAAGACAAACACAAAATGGATGAAAGATCTAAATGTGAGACAAGATTCCATCAAAATCCTAGAGGAGAACACAGGCAACACCCTTTTTGAACTCAGCCACAGTAATTTCTTGCAAGATACATCCACAAGACAAAATAAACAAAAGCAAAAATGAACTATTGGGACTTCATCAAGATAAGAAGCTTTTGCACAGCAAAGGACACAGTCAACAAAACTCAAAGACAACCTACAGAATGGGAGAAGATATTTGCAAATGACGTATCAGATAAAGGGCTAGTCCAAGATCTATAAAGAACTTATTAAACTCAACAGCAAAGAAACAAACCATCCAATCATGAAATGGGCAAAAGACATGAACAGAAATCTCACAGAGGAAGACATAAACATGGCCAACATGCACATGAGAAAATGCTCTGCATCACTTGCCATCAGGGAAATACAAATCAAAACCACAATGAGATCCCACCTCACGCCAGTGAGAATGGGGAGAATTAACAAGGCAGGAAACCACAAATGTTGGAGAGCATGCGGAGAAAAGGGAACCCTCTTACACTGTTGGTGGGAATGTGAACTGGTGCAGCCACTCTGGATAACTGTGTTGAGGTTCCTCAAAGAGTTAAAAATAGACGTGCCCTACGACCCAGCAATTGCACTGAGGGGGATTTACCCCAAAGATGCAGATGCACTGAAACGCCGGGACACCTGCACCCCAATGTTTATAGCAGCGATGTCCACAATAACCAAACTGTGGAAGGAACCTCGGTGTCCATCGAAAATTGAATGGATAAAGAAGATGTGGCTTATGTATACAATGGAATATTACTCAGCCATTAGAAATGACAAATACCCACCATTTGCTTCAACGTGAATGGAACTGGAGGGTATTATGCTGAGTGGTGTAAGTCAATTGGAGAAGGACAAACATTATATGTTCTCATCATTTGGGGAATATAAATAATTATGAAAGGGAATAGAAGGGAAGGGAGAAGAAATGGGTAGGAAATATCAGAAAGAGTGACAGAACATGAGAGTACTAACTCTGGAAAAGAACTAGGGGTGGTGGAAGGGGAGGGGGTGTGGGGGTGAATGGGTGACGGGCACTGAGGGGGGCACTTGAAAAGATGAGAACTCGGTGTTATTCTGTATCTTGGCAAATAAAAAATAAATTTATTATTAAAAATAATAATAAAATAAAACAAAATAAATAAATTATGTATGTGTAATGTGAAAAATAATAAAAATTAAAATTAAAATTAATAAAAAGAGAGAATAAGCAGGGTGAGCTGCAGTGGGAGAGGGCAATGCAGGCTCCCCACTGAGCAGGGAGCCCAATGGAGGTCTCAAAGCCAGGTCCCTGGGATCATGGCCTGATCTGAAATCAGGGGCCTCACTGACTGAGTCACCCAGTGCCCTTACCTGATCTAATCATCCATCCCAGTGGTCTAAATGTGGCGGGATCATTCATCCCATGCGGCGGCCGTGAAGATTTCACATCTAACCAACTGTGGACATGCGTGCCTACAACAGGTAGATTGACTGTCTGACACTCTGATTAGACTTGAGACTGAGACCGTGTATCTACTGTATTCTTCCAATGATGTTAGTGCTTCGAAATGTGGCTGCAATCCTAGGCGCTTTATCTCTAATCTTGGAGAAAGGAATCCCAGCCAGCACTTTCCGTCTACTGAGTGGACCATGAGCTGCTCTGTCTTCCCCACTGACCGCTGCTCTGGACACATGAAGGACAAGGAGCAGTGCCAGTTAGATGGAATCCCAGAAGTCTTTTGCAAACAGGAAAACGGCCTGCTTTCCAGTGTTCTGTACACCCAGGGTGCCACAGGCCCATGAGGCTTGATGTGGAGAGCTTCTTCGCTGGCGAGAGACAGCTGCTCCACAGGAAGATGCCCAGCAGCCCTTTCAACAGAGCCAGGCAGCAGAGAATTCTAGGCCATGTGTTCTGCCAGGATTGCCCACAGTAGCTCCATGAGGTTCATCCTCTTCCACAACCCTTCTCAGAGGAAGAAAAAGAAGCTCAGAGAGGTGCAGTGACATTCCCAAAACATGCCGGTAGTAGAGGCGAGCCTCAGGCCCTGTGCTGTGTATGGGGTGGTCACTCACTTGAGGAGCTGCTGGCCCAGGACCCTTTGAGCTGTGCTGAACACGTGATAGAGATGGGAAACGACTGCGTTTTCTGAGAGGCTTCTCTCCTGGATGGATCGTGGCAGGGACTGTACAAAAGTATCCATTCTGGCCTCCCAGAGCGTCCCCATGGCCCAGGACTCATCTGTTGTCAGGGTGGATGATTCCTTTCCACACCAGAGACACAAGGAGGGGCACTGTTGTCAGCTTCCAAACCACAAGCCACTGGGAAGATCAGGGTCTGGCACTCAGCCCAGAGACACCAATCCCCTCAGGAAGTTGTACAGGACAAAGGAGTTCAGGGCCCACACAGAAAAAGGTTTTAGGCTTCAAAGTACCATTGGTTGGTTCAGACGTAGGGCACAGCATTGGAAACTTCAACACACACGAATAGCTGCACAACACTCACATTTCTCTCAACTCAGAGCTTTTACGAAGACCAGTATTCCATGGAGTCATCTGTAAGCATCCCACTGCACATAGAACACAGAGAGTTAGCACCTCAAATGCTGCTCAAAATCCCACAGATTGGGCCTGAGAAGAGACCAAAGCATGGGCTCCCTGGCATGTCCCCTAAGCTGATGTACCTTGGTCTGTTCCTGACCTATGGAGGAAGGATCAGGGGAGAGCACTTTCTCCAGCAGGCCCCAGGGGAGCCAGTTGTTATTAGTCCCGTTCCTTGGATTGCCTTGATCATCTGTGGGTCCTGACTTTCCCCATGAATGGGACTGGTTCTCAGCCCAGACCGGCCATGCTTGTAGTCGGTGGCCTGATGCACCTGTGCTTCTTGGGGGTAGATGGAGAATTGAACCCTTGGAGCAACTCATGCAAGATTTCCTGTGTGGATCTCTAAAAAAAAGGCAAAGTCAGTATCTTAGGTCAGGAGGCATTGAGGGCTTCCAGCCAAACTGGGATTCGAGGTAATGGCAGATCTAGCAAATTAAACTGTCTGTGGGGACACCCAAGGTGCTCTTTACAGCACGACAGACATGGCAAGAGAATGGCATCATGTCAAGTTCCAAAGGCCTTGAATGCCTGAATCACTGTGGCAGAAGGTCCCATTGATGGTGTATTACGAGGACCTCTAAGGACACAGATCATGACCCATTGGGCAGGCAATGGGCTGATGTGTACTGACACATGACAGCTTAGAGATAAACATAGAGAATGGCTTCATCCCACCCTTGCTTTTGTCTTAAATCACCTTCTTTAGTATGATCTCTCGTGAGCCTGCAGACGTTGTGCAATGACAGTGGAGCTGCGTTCTACACAGGATCCCTGGGGCGCATGGGTGAAATAAGGAAAATGGTAGTGAATCTCAAAATACTCATTGTTCTGAGTGAAAAAAAAAACCACACCCCCTCCTCAAAAGCATGAAATCTATTCTGCACCATTCTAACCTAGGAGAACAGTGTTTTATACCTCAGATGTAGCCGGAGGTTAGGGGTGGAGGTCCAGGTCTCTTTGCGGTTGGGCCTGTGCAGCACTCGTGTGTAACCACTACGGGAGGGCTCCAGGTTTCTCTCTATATTTGTTGGGGGCCATCTCTCTGTGGAGTACCCTCTTCCCATTCTCACCTCAGAACATCACTGCTCCTTGTTTGCCTGGAGCACCCAATCATTGTCAAGGGAGTTAGAAGAGTTGAAGCCACAGAACATCTCCTCCAAGATCTCCTGGGTGCAGCTCTGCAAATACAGTGCCCTGTATGTACAGGGCCAAGAGACATTAGGGTACTCCCTCCACATCACAACAAGGGGACATCCCCTTTAGAAATCGTGTTCTCTGCTTCACAGCACAGGGGCAGCTGAAGGGACATCTGGAAACGAGAACCCAGATGAAAGACACTCTTGCGCTCATGACTTAACATCCTTGAGGTTGAGCTTGGCCCTCAGCACTCACCTTCTCATCTTGCCTGCTATGACCTGGCGTCTGAACAGCAAAGATGTGTCAGGCTTCCAATCCGTAGCAGCTGGTTTATACCCAGGAAGGGCATGTTCCTCTCCTCTGTCTCCTATACACACACACACACACACACACACACACAAACACAGTAGTCTCAAACACACATCCTCTTGCACATACACAAATGTACACAAGGAGGGGCACTCAGCCCAGACCGGCCATGCTTGTAGTGACACTCAATGACAGTGAAAGAGGTGCGACCCCGTTCAGCTGAGATTACAGTGTGGCCTGCTCTCCATTGGCCTCCCCCAAGATACCTTCCTTGAGGTACCTGTTGAGTTCTCCCCCACACAACCAGAAGCTTCGGAAAGAGGGCCAAACTGACGTCCATAGCGGCATGAACATCTCTCTTTCTGGACTCTCCTAAGCCCAGAGCCACTGAAAGTAGGGCAACAGCAACAGAAGGTCTTGTTCTCCTGACCGGCTCCAGTTAAGTGTGCTGGAAAGAGGGACATTGTTCAACGCAGCTTCCTGGTTACCAGAGTTCTAAATCCGTTACACGCTTGTCCCCAAGGTAGTGACGTCACTTTCTCAAGATTCCAGCCCGTGGGCCCCTCCCCTCAGTCACATATATCCAGAGCCCCTTCTTGGCAGATGACTGCTTGCCCCACGTTATCTCGTTAACTTTACATCCGCAGCCAAAAATGCCATAGCCACAACTCTGAAAATGCAAGGAAGATCCTACTTTTCTAGACACGGAGCTGAATTCAGAACTTTCTTTCTGTGTTTGGCTTCCCAGATCTGTGACCTATCTATCCCACCGTGTCTCTCATATAGTCCACAGGTTCCCAACCTGCACAGTGATAGAAGAGTCAGAATCTTCTTCCTAGGGACATCATCGTGGGTCTATGAATGATATCTGCAACGCACGCGAGCTGGTGCCCTGTGTATCTGAGGCACAAATTTTCAGGATGGTGGATTGACATGAAGAGGTGAGATGTGGCATGGAGTACCAGTTGAAAGTGGCCTGGGTTCCACAGTTTTCACTTGACCTCCGGCCTCATTTCAATGGGGGCACCATGATGAGGTGGGAATGCTCTAAGATGCAGGCATGGTGATCTTCTGTAGTCAAACCGTCCAATTGTATCCTGTTCTATTTTGAATGAGACAGAGGTGCCTCCTTCTGGGCTCTGGGGGTCACAGCCTTCACCATGGCTCCTAGCGATAATGACCTGTGGCATAAATATCCCTGTGTCACCCGAGGTGCTTGGTGACGGTTCCTGAGCAACACAATACATCCAACTCAATGGCATGTCACATCTAATTTCCAAATTGATCTATGTTTCAGGTTAGGGTTAGGCCTCAGGGTTAGGGTTAGGGTTAGGCTTCAGGGTGAGGGTTAGGGTTAGGGGTTAGGGTTATATTTAAAGTTAGGCTTCAGGGTTAAGGTTAGGGTTAGTCCTCAGGTTTACGGTTAGGGTTAGGCCTCAGGTTTAGGGGTGAGGTTTAGGCCTCAGGGTTAGGGGTTAGTGTTAGACCTCTGCATTAGGCTTAGCGGTTAGGCCGAGGGGTTAGGGTTATGGGTTAGGCCTTAGGGTCAGGGTTAGGTTTAAGGTAAGGGGTTAGGGTTAGGATTATGTTTAGGCCTCAGGGTTAGGGTTAGAATTTGGCCTCAAGGTTAGGGGTGAGGGTTAGGCCACAGGGTTAGGGGTTTGGGTTAATCCTCAGGGTTAGTGTTATGAGTTATGCTGAGTGGTTAAGGTTAGGGGTTAGGCCTAGGGAATAGGGTTAGAGTTAGGGTTTATGCTGAGGGTTAGGGTTAGACCTGGGTTCAGTGTTAGGGTTAGGCCTAAGGGTTCAGGTTTAGGTTTCGGCCTCACGGTTAGGCCTCAGGGTTAGGCTTCAGGTTTAGGGTTTAGGTTTAGGCCTCAGGGTTAAGCCTAGAGGTTTGGCCTTAGGGTTAGAGGTTAGGGTTAGGGTTAGGGTTCGGCCTCAGGGTTAGGCCTCAGGGTTAGGCCTCAGTGTGTTAGGGTTAGGATTAGGGTAAGGGTTAAGGTTAGGGTTAGGGTCAGGGTCACATTTAGCATTAGGGTTAGGGTTAGAGTTAGGCTTCAGGGTTAGGGTTAGTGTAAGGGGTTAGGGTTAGGCCTTAGGGTTAGGGGTTAGGTTTAGGCCTCAGGGTTAGGGTTAGGGTTAGGCCGCAGGGTTAGGGTTTAGGTTTAGGCCTCAGTGTTAGGTCTACAGGTTAGGTCTCAGGGTTAGGAGTTAGGGTTAAGATTAAGTATAGGCCTCAGGGTTAGGTCTCAGTGTTAGTTCTCAAGGTTAGGGTTAGGGTTAATGTTAAGGTTAGGATTAGGGTCAGGGTCAGGGTTAGGGTTAGGGTCAGGGTTTGAGTTAGGATTAGGGATAGGGACAGGGTTAAATTTAGGGTCAGGGTCAGGGTTAAGGTGAGGGTTAGGGTTAGGGTCAGAGTTAGAGTTAGGGCGAAGCCTCAGAGTTAGTGGTTACGGTTAGGCCTCAGGGTTAGGGGTTAGGGTTAGGCCTCAGCATTATTGTTAGAGTTTAGGCCGAGGGGTTATGTTGAGGGTTTAGGCCTAGGGGTTAGAGTTAGGGTTAGGGTTTAGGGGTTAGGTTTAAGGTTAGGCCTGGGGTCAGTGTTAGGGTTAGGCCTAAGGGTTAGGGTTAGGTTTAGGCCTCACGGTTAGGCCTCATGGTTAGGCCTCAGGGTTTGGCTTAGGTTTAGGCCTCAAGGTTAGGCCTCAGAGTTAGGCCTCAGGGTAAGGCCCTAGGGTTAGGTTTAGGCCTCAGGGTTAGCGGTTAGGGTAAGGCATCAGGGTTAGTGTTTAGGTTTAGGCCTCAGGGTTAAGACTAGGGGTTAGGCCTCAGGGTTAGGGTTAGGGTTAGGTTTAAAGTTAGCATCAGGGTCAGGGTCAGGGTTAGGTTTAGGGTTAGGGTCAGGGTCAGGGTCAGCGTTAGGGTCAGGGTCAGGGTTAAGGTTAGGGTTAGGGTTAGGGTCAGGGTTAGGGTTAGGGTTCGGCCTCAGTGTTAGGCCTCAGGGATAGGGCCAGGGTTAGAGTTAGGCTTAGGTTAGCATTAGGCATCAGGATTAGGGTTAGGGTTAGGCCTCAGGGTTTGAGGTCAGGGTTAGGCCTCATAGTTAGGGCTTAGTGTTAGGCCTCAGGGTTATTGTTAGGGTTAGGGTTAGGGTTAGGTTTAGGTTTAGATGTTAGGCCTAGGGGTTAGGGTTAGGCCTGTGGTCAGTGTTAAGGTTAGCCCTAAGGGTTAGGGTTTAGGTTAAGCCTCGGGGTTTGGCCTCAGGTTTAAGTTTAGGCCTCAGGGTTAGGGTTAGGGTTAGGCTTCAAGGTTAGGATTTAGGTTTAGGCCTCAGGGTTAGGTCTAGGTGTTAGGCCTCAGGGTTAGGAGTTAGGGTTGCGATCATGGTTAAGCTTCAGTGTTAGGCCTCAGGGTGCGGCCTCAGTGTTAGGCTTCAGGATTAGGGTTAGGGATAGGGTTAGCGTCAGGGTCAGGGTTAGGGTTAGGTTTAGGGTTAGGTTTAGGGTCAGGGTTAGGGTTAGGGTTAGGTCTCAGAGTTAGGGTTTAGTGTTAGGCCTCAGGGTTAGTTGTTAAGATTAGGCCTCTGGGTTATGAGTTAGGTTTAGGCCTCAGGGTTAGGGTTAGGGGTTATGCCTCAGAGTTAGGGTTAGGGTAGGCCTTAGGGTTAGGTTTAGGGTTTAGGCCTCAGGGTTAGGGTTAGGATTTAGGCCCCAGGGTTAGGGTTATGGGTTAGGGACAGGGTTAGGCCACAGGTTTAGGGGTTAGTGCTCAGTGTTACGGTAAGCGGTAGGCATCCAAGTTAGGTCTCAAGGTTAGGGGTTAGGCCTCAGGGTTAGGGTTAAGGTGAGGCTTCAGAGTTAGGCTTCAGGGAAAGAGTTAGAGTCAGGGATAGGGTCAGGGTTAGGCCTCAGGGTTAGGCCTCAGGGTTAGCATCAGGTTTGGGGTTAGGGTTAGGGTCAGGGTTAGGCCTCAGGGATAGGGTTAGTGTTAGGCCTCAGGTTTAGCATCAGGGTTAGGGGTTAAGCCTCAGGGTTAAGGTGAGCGTTAGGCCTCAGGGTTAGGCCTCAGGATTAGGGTTATGGTCAGTGTTATGGTCAGGTTTAAGCCTCAGGGTTAGACCTCAGGCATAGGGTCAGGGTTCGGCCTCAGGTATAGGGTCAGGGTTAGGGTTAGTGTCAGTGTCAGGGTTAGGCCTCAGGGTTAGGCCTCAGTGAAAGGGTCAGGTAAGGCCTCAGTTTTAAGGGTCAGGATTAGGGTCAGGGTCAGGGTTAAGCCTCATCCTAGATTTCCTGTGTGGATTTCTACAAAAAAGACAGGGCCAGCTACTTGGGTCAGGAGGCATCAGAGGGCTTCCACCCAAACTGGGCTTCCAGGTTATCGCAGATCAAGCAACTGAAACAATTTGTGGGGACACACAAGGTGCTCCTTGCAGCACAGGAGACATAGCAAGAGAAAGGCATCATGTCAATGCCAAGGGCCTTGAATGGCTGAATCACTGTGGCAGACGGCATCACTGATAGAGTACTACGAGGACCTCTAAGGACACTGCTCATGACCCATTTGGCCTACAATGATCAGATGTGTTCTGGCACATGACACCTTAGAGATAAAGAAAGAGAATGGCTTCATCCCACCCTTCCTTTTGTCTTAAATCACCGTCTTCAGTGTGATCTTTTCTGAGGCCAGCAGACGTTGTGCAACGACAGTGAAGCTGCATTCTACACAGGATACCTGGGGCGCATGGGTGCAATAAGGAAAATGATACTGAACGCAAAGACACTCAGTGCTCTGAGTGAAAAAAAACAAACCACCCCCACTCCTCAAAAGCATGAAATCTATTCTGCACCTCTCCAACCTAGGGGAATAGAGTCTTATCACCTCAGACACAGCCGGAGGTTAGGGGTGGAGGTTCAGGTCTCTTTGCATTTGGGCCTGTGCGGCACTGGTGTGTAACCACTATGGGAGGGCCCCAGGTTTCTCTCCATGTGTGCGTGGTGGCCATCTCTCTATGGAGAACCCTCTTCCCATTCTCACCTCAGAACAGCACTGCTCCTTGTTTGCCTGGTGCACCCGATCATTGTCTAGGGAGTTAGAAGAGTTGAAGCCACAGAACATCTCCTCCAAGATCTCCTGGGTGCAGCTCTGCAAATACAGTGCCCCGTATGTACAGGGCCTAGAGACATTAGGGTACTCCCTCCACATCACAACAAGGGAACACCCCTTTAGAAATCGTGTTCTCTGCTTCACAGCACAGGGGCAGCTGAAGGGACATCTGGCAAGGAGAAGCCAGATGAAAGAGACTCTTGCGCTCATGACTTAACATCCTTGAGGTTGAGCTTGGCCGTCAGCACTCTTCTCATCTTGCCTGCTATGACCTGGAGTCTGAACACCAAAGATGTGTCAGACTTCCAAACCATGGCAGCTGATTTCTGCCCAGGAAGGGCATGTTCCTCTCCTCTGTCCCCTCTACACACACACACACACACACACACAATCTCACACTAACACACCCTTTTACACATACGTAAACGGACACACACCAATGAGGGTGAAAGAGGTGCGACCCCCTCAGCTGAGATTACAGTGTGGTCTGCTCTCCATTAGCCTCCCACAAGGTGCCTTGTGGTACCTGTTGAAGACTCCCGCACATCACCAGAAGCTTCGGAAAGAGGGCCGAACTGACGTCCATAGTGGCATGAACATCTCTCTTTCTGGACTCTCTTAAGCCCAGAGCCACTGAAAGTAGGGCAACAGCAACAGAAGGTCTTGTTCTCCTGACCAGCTCCAGTTAAGTGCACTGGAAAGAGGGACATTGTTCAATGCAGCTTCCTGGTTACCAGAGTTCTAAATCCGTCACACGCTTGTCCCCAAGGTAGTGACGTCACTTTTTCAAGATTCCAGCCCTTGGGCCCCTCCCTTCAGTCAGACCTATCCAGAGCCCCTTCTTGGCAGATGACTGCTTGCCCCACGTTATCTCGTTAACATTACATCCGCAGCCAAAAATGCCATAGCCACAACTCTCTGAAAATGCAAGGAAGGTCCTACATTTCTGGAGATGGAGCTGAATTCAGACCTTTCTTTCTGTGCTTGGCTTCGCAGATCTGTGACCTATCTATCCCACCGTGTCTCTCATATAGTCCACAGGTTCCCAACCTGCACAGTGATCGAACAGTCAGAATCCTCTTCCTAGGGACATCATCAGGGGTCTATGAATATCTGAAATGCACGTGAGCTGGTGTCCTGTGTGTCTGAGGCGCAAATTTTAAGGATGGTGGACTGACATGAAGAGGTGAGATGTGGCATGGAGTACCAGGTGAAAGTGGCCTGGATTCGACAGTTTTCACTTGACCTCCGGCCTCATTTCAATGGGGGCACCATGATGGGGTGGGAATGCTCTAAGATGCAGACATGGTGATCTTCTGTAGTCAAACCGTCCAATTGTGTCCTGTTCTATTTTGAATGAGACAGAGGTGCCTCCTTCTGGGCCTGGGGGTCGCAGCCTTCACAATGGCTCCCAGCGATAATGACCTGTGGCTTAAATATCCCTGTGTCACCGCGAGGTGTTTCGTGATGGGTTTTGACCAACACGATACATCCAACACGATGGCATGTCACACCTAAGTTCCAAATGGAACTATGCTTAATGTTAGTGTTAGGCTTTGGGTTGGTGTTGCAAATTGAAGACCAATAAAAAATAAATTTATTAAAAACAATAACAATAATAATGAAATCTTGCCATTTGCAATGATGTGGATGGAACTAGAGGGTATTATGCTAAGCGAAATAAATCTGTCAGAGAAAGACAATTATCATATGATTTCACTCATGTGGAATTTAAGAAACAAAACAAATGAACATAGGGGAGTAGAGGGAAAAATAAAATAAGATAAAAAATTAGAGAGGGGCAAACCATAAGAAACTTAACTACAGGGAGCAAACTGAGGATTTCTGGAGGGAAGATGGGTGCAGGGATGGGCACTAAGGACGGCCCTTGATGTTAATGAGCATCAGGTGCTGTATGCAGCACATGAATACACTAAATTCTACCAATGAAACTAAAAAAATTGTTTAATAAGTGATTCATATTGATGATGAACTCCTTCGAGAAGGGTAACTGATAATGAAGTCATCAAACAAGAAAATTGCCCTCAAGGGATGAAATGTTTATAGCTAGGAGTTTTCATGACATTTAGCTTATTGAGAGCTTATGTAATATTCAACCACATAGTCAACTCCATTTGCACGGGCTTATCTGTGGACTTACCGCATTATTTGGGGGCAGTCAGCATTACTTGCAAGCGTCTAAAAACACTTGCCAAGTGACTGATCATCTGAGTAAAATTTGCCAGAGTTTTTTCTCTGTATTCCCCTTGGTGGAGGTAAATTACAGCTTTGATGTAACTCATTTCTATCTATCAGGTAAGAGGCCCAGAGCTAAATACCAGTCACTGTCACATCTGAAGAAAAATCCAATCTTAATGGTAAGTTTTTCTCTTTATCGTCTTCCCTTAGTGTCTTACCGCTTTTCTACTTCTTTTGTCTTCCTTCTTTTTTTACTTTTTCTTCTCTATTTCCCTTCTCTTTGAACACTTATTTACTTTATTTTGCATTTCACTTCATTATTCTTATTCTCTTCCCGTTTTCAGAACTATAACCAGAAGAAACACTGAATTTGTTTAATTCTGTTCAAGTCAGTTTTAGTATGCAATCAGATAAGTTTAATATTGGCATAGGAGGCAGTAAAAGTGAAGAAATGAAGAGATGGAATAGGGACAAAACACTGATTTATAGGAATAAAAAAATCAGGACCAAGATAGAGTGTTCATTATCTAAGTAGAGGCAGCGCAGGCCAAACCAGGGAAGAGTTACAGTTGTTACCCGGAATTACTTCCAGAATTAAACTTAAATCTAAGCTTGATTTCTATTTTCAACCATCACAAGTATTTATATATCACCTTGTTTCTCTGTTGCACTCATGGTCAGTTCCATGAGGCAATGATATTTATACAGTCATCAGGCTGAGTAGTACTGTGACATCTTAGCGCTTACATACTGAGAAAAGTAGAAATAATTTTTTCACATGCTTGTTAATTTCTTTACCTCATTACCATAAATCTAAGCCAGACTACAAAGATGATTTATAAGATAGTTTTTTATTCATCAGATTTGTAGAAAATATTTGTCTTTCCTCAAAAATAAAGTAATAAAAATAATAAAAAATATAAGTACTAGTTTTTGTTACTTTATCTTACATTAGTCATTTCAAAAATGTGCCCTATTAGTATGTATAATCAATAGCAACTACTAATATTCTGACATAATTGTCTTCATAATTTACTATTGGTTCCTGTGCATATTGTTTTCTCAATATTTTTACCAGAGCAGAAGCATATAAAGAGGTCAAGATGGAAAACCATACAACTGTGACAGTATTTATCTTAGCAGCATTGACGGAGGACCCAAAACTGAAGATTGTGCTATTTGTCTTCCTGCTCCTCACCTACTTGCTAAGCATCTCAGGCAACTTAGTTATTACCCTCACTTTGCTGGACTCACATCTCAAGACCCCTATGTATTTCTTTCTTCGAAATTTTTCTTTCTTAGAAATTTCTTATACGACAGTCTGCATCCTCAAATTGCTTGTAAGCATGGCAACTGGTGACAAAACCATTTCCTTTTTTTTTAATTTTTATTTATTTATGATAGTCACACAGAGAGAGAGAGAGAGAGGCAGAGACACAGGCAGAGGGAGAAGCAGGCTCCATGCCGGGAGCCCGATGTGGGATTCGATCCCGGGTCTGCAGGATCATGCACTGGGCCAAAGGCAGGCGCCAAACCGCTGCGCCACCCAGGGTTCCCCAAAACCATTTCCTATAACTGTTGTGCAACTCAGTTGCTTTGCCTTCCTTCTTGTAGCATCTGAATGTTACCTCCTGGCTGTCATGTCCTACGATCGTTATGTCGCCATCTGCAAGCCCCTGCATTACGCAACCATTATGAGCAGCAAAATCTGTATCCAGCTAGTCCTTAGCTCTTGGATCACTGGTTTCCTCATCATCTTTCCAGGACTCATTTTAGGCTTACGCCTGGACTTCTGTGATTCCAGTGTCATTGATCATTTCTACTGTGACACTGCTCCCCTCCTGCAGATCTCCTGCACGGACAGACACGTGTTGGAAATGATGAGTTTCATCTTAGCTTTGGTGACTCTGCTGGTCACTTTGGCATTCGTAATTCTATCATACACATATATTGCCCTGACAATTTTAAAAATTCCTTCTGCCAACCAGAGAAAAAAGCTTTCTCCACCTGTTCTTCTCACATGATTGTCATCTCCCTCTCATATGGCAGCTGCATCTTTATGTACCTTAAACCCTCAGTCAAACAGAGGATATCCTTGATGAAGGGAGTGGCAGTTCTCAATACTTCTGTTGCTCCACTTTTGAATCCCTTTATTTATACTTTAAGGAAACAGCAGGTGAAGCAAGCATTTTATTTTTCTGTTCCATTGTAAGCATTCTCAATTTTTAAAAACATTTTAAAAATATTTTTCTTATTTATTCATGAGAGACACAGAGAGAGGGGCAGAGACACAGGAAGAGAGAGAAGCAGGCTCCCCTTTGGGAGTCTGATTTGGGACTAGATCCCAGGACCCCGGGATCATGCCCTGAGCTGAAAGCGGACGCCCAACCACTGAGACACCCAGGCATCCCAACATTCTCAAATTTGACTAATTTCTTCTCTGCTTCTTCCATTTAAATGTAGCAAATACTTGAAAGATTATTTTAGTCAACTTTATATATTAGTTCATGGAGACTTAATTATTTTTATATCTGTGTGGTATATTTTATTCTTATATTTGATTTTCTGCAAAATCTTGATAAGTTCGAAACAATTATATATCTTCCTTGGGATTTTACTTTTCCTTGGCTTTTATGTCCTGATACACATTCTCTACTGTTTTAAATAAATATCTTTAAAAGTGGGAAGTTGAGATTAAAATATCAATATCATCCTTTGTCTTGAGAATTGAAAAAACCCCACTATGCTAGTGTAATAAAATATTATATGGTATATTATTTTTATTTTACATTTTATGCCATATAAGTAAATAAGTAAATAAATACTGACTCATGTATGTGTACTAAATCAAGTAACTTTGATTAAGAATAAAATGCATCCTGGAGAGAGAGATCACATTTGATGCTTTATCAGCTATTCCTTATTCATCTTGGAACTAACTGTGTTCCTTAAATTCTACATCTATCACATAGATAGATATGATGCTGAGGAGGGCACCATCTGATGTCCACTTCAACTGCAGCTCCTTTCCTCCTCCTGCGAGAGCCTTTGGGCCGAGTTCTCCACCCAGGCGGGGCTGAAATGGCCCGGCCCCTCGGCCCCCATCCCTGCAGCCCTCGGCGGGGTGGGGGGCAGGTGCTGCCATCTGTTCCACTGAGAGTGGCTGCACGGCTACCCCACCCCCCGGCCGAGCTGGGAAGCCAGTCCCAAAGCCACTGCAGCTGCTGTACAGACTCCCCGGGGAGGGGGGCGGCAGGTGTGCAGATGCAGGCAGCTCTCTGAGACAGGGGGGCAGCGCCAGCCAGGCTGAGGGCGAAAGCAGCCTCCTCATAGCTGAGCTCAGTGTGCAGACGGCAGGCACGTCCTCAAGGAAATGGCCACAGGCATCTCAAGTGACACGGACATAGGCGCCCACACAGCATAAATATCAGCTGCTCCCAGAGGATGAGGTTGAAAAATAGCAGCATGGTCGTGGAGGAGGTGGTGTGGGCTGTGGACTCCGCCTATGGCCGGGCCTCGGGCTGGGGGCTGCACCTGTGTCTGTGCCTCGGGCTGGGGGCTGCACCTGCGGCCGGGCCCCGGGCTGGGGACTAAACCTGCGGCCAGACCTCCGGCCTGGGGACTACATGGGCTGTGGTGTTCACTACAGCCCCCCAGCCCCCGCCCTTCAGCCCCGAAATTGTTAATAAAATGTTAGGAATCATACTACTTACCTTTCCTGGCTCATGGCAAGGGCTCAATAAACACTATCGCCATTTAATATAGATACATGAGTGGATTGGTCAGTACTTGACAAAATTCAAAATATAATTAATGGTCTTTCTGGCTGAACGCAGGTCCCATCAGCAAATTATAGTTCCTTCAATGTCAGCTCAAGCTCAGCTTTTCATAAATTGTATCTAATAATCACAATCACCAATAATTTTGTCTCTTCTTCTTTATTAAACTTGACCACAGCATAACACTTCTTTTTTTTTTTTTTTTTTTTATTTATTTATGATAGTTACAGAGAGAGAGAGAGAGAGAGGCAGAGACACAGGCAGAAGGAGAAGCAGGCTCCATGCACCGGGAGCCCGACGTGGGATTCGATCCCGGGTCTCCAGGATCACGCCCTGGGCCAAAGGCAGGCGCCAAACCGCTGCGCCACCAGGGATCCCCAGCATAACACTTCTTAATAAAGTCAAACTGTTTTCCAGTTATATCAAGTATGTACATTTTATCTGTCCAATTTCACATAAATGAGTTATCCCTTAGAATAAGGTCTTATTTCTCTATATATTTTATACAGAGGCCAGAAAATTGTACAGATTTGGTAAAAATTTAATGTGAAATTTTTTTGACATTTTTTAGATTGATACCTCTATTTTAATAAATGCTGTGGTTTTTATGCAAATAAAATTTCCAAATAAGCTATGCATAAGCCCCTTAAAATTTTCTTTTAATATTTTCATCATCAGACACAGAGATATTAAGGATATCTTTTTATCTTGCTTTTCTCTACTCAAAAAAACCATAAAATTATTTTCATTTTAACAACTGACATATTTTCATATTACACTATGTAATGTTAGTAATAGCTACACATAATATATTATTTTTAATAGTAAATTTGTTTTTTATTGGTGTTCAACTTGCCAACATACAGAATAACACCCAGTGCTCATTCCATCAACTGCCCCCCTCAGTGCCCATCACCAATTCACCCCCACCCCCCGCCCTCCTCCCCTTCCACCACCCCTAGTTCGTTTCCCACACTTAGGAGTCTTCATGTTCTGTCTCCCTTTCTGATGTTTCCTACGCATTTCTTCTCCCTTCCCTTCTATTCCCATCACTATTATTTATATTCCCCAAATGAATGAGACCATATACTGTTTGTCATTCTCCGATTGACTTATTTCACTCAGCATTATACCCTCCAGTTCCATCCACGTTGAAGCAAATGGTGGGTATTTGTCATTTCTAATGGCTGAGTAATATTCCATTGAATACATAAACCACATCTTCATTATCCATTCATCTTTCGATGGACACCGAGGCTCCTTCAACAGTTTGGCTATTGTGGACATTGCTGCTATAAACATCAGGGTGCAGGTGTCCCGGCATTTCACTGCATCTGTATCGTTGGGGTAAATCTCCAGCAGTGCAATTGCTGGGTCGTAGGGCAGGTCTATTTTTAACTCTTTGAGGAATCTCCACACAGTTTTCCAGAGTGACAACACCAGTTCACATTGCCACCAACAGTGTAAGAGGGTTCCATTTTCTCCGCATGCTCTCCAACATTTGTGGTTTCCTGCCTTATTAATTTTCCCCATTCTCACTGGTGTGAGGTGGGATCTCATTGTGGTTTTGATTTGTATTTCCCTGATGGCAAGTGATGCAGAGCATTTTCTCATGTGCATGTTGGCCATGTCTATGTCTTCATCTGTGAGATTTCTGTTCATGTCTTTTGCCCATTTCATGATTGGATGGTTTGTTTCTTTGGTGTTGAGTTTAATAAGTTCTTTATAGATCTTGGAAACTAGCCCTTTATCTGATACATCATTTGCAAATATCTTCTCCTATTCTGTAGGTTGTCTTTGAGTTTTGTTGACTGTATCCTTTGCTGTGCAAAAGCTTCTTATCTTGATGAAGTCCCAATAGTTCATTTTTTGTTTGTTTGTTTCTTTGGCCTTCGTGGATGTATCCTGCAAGAAGTTAGTGTGGCTGTGTTGAAAAGAGTGTTGCCTGTGTTCTCCTCTAGGATTTTGATGGAATCTTGTCTCACATTAAGATCTTCCACCCATTTTGAGTTTATCTTAGTGTCTCGAGCAAGAGAGTGGTCTATTTTCATTCTTCTGCATGCAGATTCCAATTTTCCCAGCACCATGTATTGAAGAGACTGTCTTTCTTCCAATGGATAGTCTTTCCTCCTTTATCAAATATTAGTTGACCATAGTGTTGAGGGTCCACCTCTGGGTTCCCTATTCTGTTCCATTGATCTATGTGTCGGTTTTTCTGCCAGAACCACACTGTCTTGATGACCACAGCTTTGTAGTCCAACCTGAAATCTGGCATTGTGATGCCCCCAGATATGATTTTCTTTTTTAAAATTCCCCTGGCTATTTGGGGTCTTTTCTGATTCCACACAAATCTTAAAATAATTTGTTCTAACTCTCTGAAGAAAGTCCATGGTATTTTGCTAGGGGTTACATTAAACCTGTAAATTGCCCTGGGTAACATTGACATTTTCACAATATTAATTCTGCCAATCCATGAGCATGGAATATTTTTCCAACTCTTAGTGTCTTCCTCAATTTCTTTCAGAAGTGTTCAATAGTTTTTAGGGTATAGAAACTTTACCTCTTTGGTTAGGTTTATTCCTAGGTATCTTATGCTTTTGGGTGCAATTGTAAATAGGATTGACTCCTTAATTTCTCTTTCTTCAGTCTCAGTTAGTGTATAGAAATGCCACTGATTTCTGGGCATTGATTTTGTATCCTGCCACACTACCAAAGTGCTGTATGAGTTCTAGCAATCTTGGGGTGGAGGCTTTTGGGTTTTCTATGTAGAGTACCATGTCATCGGCGAAGAGGGAGAATTTGACTACTTCTTTGCCAATTTGAATGCCTTTAATGTCTTTTTGTTGTCTTATTGCTGAGGCTAGGACTTCCAGTACTAAGTTGAATAGCAGTGGTGAGAGTGGACATCCCTGTCTTGTTCCTGATCTTAGGGGAAAGGCTCCCAGTGCTTACCCATTGAGAATTATATTTGCTGTGGGCTTTTCATAGATGGCTTTTAAGATGTTGAGGAATGTTCCCTCTATCCCTACACTCTGAAGAGTTTTGATCAGGAATGGATGCTGTATTTTGTCAAATGCTTTCTCTGTATCTAATGAGAGCATCATATGGTTCTCGGTTTTTCTCTTGCTGATATGAGGAATCACATTGTTTGACGAGTATTGAATCAGCCTTGTGTCCTGGGAATAAATCTTACTTGGTCATACATAGTGAATAATTTTCTTAATGTACTGTTGGATCCTATTGCCTAGTATCTTGTTGAGAATTTTTGCATCCATGTTCATCAGGGATATTGGTCTGTAATTCTCCTTTTTGCTGGGGTCTTTGTCTGGTTTTGGAAATAAGGGGATGCTGGCCTCAGAACGAATTTGGAAGTACTCCATCTCTTTCTATCTTTCCAAACAGCTTTAGTAGAATAGGTATGGTTTCTTCTTTAAACGTTTGATAGAATTCCCCTGGGAAGCCATCTGGCCCTGGACTCTTGTATCTTGGGAGGTTTTTGATGACTGCTTCAATTTCCTCCCTGGTTATTGGCCTGTTCAGGTTTTCTATTTCTTCCTGTTCCAGTTTGGAAGTTTGTGGCTTTCCAGGAATACGTCCATTTCTTCTAGATTGCCTAATTTATTGGCCTATAGCTGTTCATAATATGTTTTTAAAATCGTTTGTATTTCCTTGGTGTTGGTAGTGATCTCTCCTTTCTCATTCATGATTTTATTAATTTGAGTCTTCTCTCTCTTCTTTTTAATAAGGCTGGCTAATGGTTTATCTATCTTATTAATTCTTTCAAAGAACCAACTCCTGGTTTTGTTGATCTGTTCCACTGTTCTTCTGGTCTCGATTTCGTTGAGTTCTGCTCGAATCTTTATTAACTCTCTTCTTCTGCTGGGTGTAGGCCTATCTGCTGTTTTATCTCTAGCTCCTTTAGGTGTAAGGTTAGCTTTTGTATTTGAGTTCTTTCCAGTTTTTGAATGGATGCTTGTATTGTGACGTATTTCCCCCTCAGGACTGCTTTTGCTGCATCCCAAAGATTTTGAACGGTTGTATCTTCATTCTCATTAGTTTCCATGAATCTTTTTAATTCTTCCTTAATTTCCTGGTTGACCCTTTCATCTTTTAGCACGATGGTCCTTAACCTCCACGTGTTTGAAGTCCATCCAAACTTCTTGCTATGATTTAGTTCTAATTTCAAGGCATTATTTTCGGAGAATATGCAGGGGACGATCCCAAACTTTTGGTATCAGTTCAGACCTGATTTGTGACCCCGTTTGTGGTCTATTCTGGAGAAAGTTCCATGTGCACTTGAGAAGAATGTATATTCATTTGAGTTTGGATGTAAAGTTCTGTAGATATCTGTGAAATCCATCTGGTCCGGTGTATCATTTAAAGCTCTCGTTTCTTTGGAGATGTTGTGTTTAGAAGACCTATCGAGGGTAGAAAGCGCTAGATTGAAGTCACCAAGTATAAGTGTATTATTTTCTAAGTATATTAACTTTGGTTATTAATTCATTGATATATTTGGCAGCTCCCACATTTGGGGCATATATATTGAGGTTTGTTAAGTCCTCTTGTTGGATAGATCCTTTAAGTATGATATAGTGTCCCTCTTCATCTCTCACTACAGTCTTCGGGGTAAATTTTAGTTTATCTGATATAAGGATGGCTACCCCGGCTTTCTTTTGAGGACCCTTTGAATGGTAAATGGTTCTCCAACATTTTATTTTCAGGCTGTAGGTGTCCTTCTGTCTAAAATGAGTCTCTTGTAGACACCAAATAGATGGGTCCTGCTTTTTTATCCAGTCTGAAACCCTGCGCCTTTTGATGGGGTCATTCAGCCCGTTCACGTTCAGAGTTACTATTGAAAGATATGAGTTTAGTGTCATCATAATATCTATTCAGTCTGTTTTTGTGGATTGTTCCACTGGACTTCTTCTTAAAGGGGAATTTTAAGAGTCCCCCCTAAAATTTCTTGCAGAGCTGCTTTGGAGGTCACATATTCTTTCAGTTCCTGCCTGTCTTGGAAGCTCTTTATCTCTCCTTCCATTCTGAATGAGAGCCTTGCTGCATACAGTATTCTTGGTTGCATGTTCTTCTCATTTAGGACCCTGAATATATCCTGCCAGCCCTTTCTGGCCTGCCAGGTCTGTGGAGAGGTCTGCTGTTAACCTAATACTCCTTCCGATAAAAGTCAGGGATTTCTTGTCTCTTGCTGCTTTAGGGATCTTCTCTTTATCTTTCGAATTTGCAAGTTTAAGTATTAAATATCGAGGTGTTGAATGGTTTTTATTGATTTTAGGGGGAGATATCTCTATTTCTTGGATCTGAATGCCTGTTTCCCTTCCCAGATTAGGAAAGTTTTCAGCCTGATTTGTTCAAATACATATTCTGGACCTCTGTCCCTTTTGACGTCCTCAAGAACCCCAAATAAACGTAGATTTTTCTTCCTCAGACTATCACTTATTTCCCTTAACCTATCCTCATGGTCTTTTAATTGTTTGTCTCTTTTTTCCTCATATTCCCTCTTTGCCATCAACTTGTCTTCTATGTCACTCCCTCGTTCTTCCACCTCGTTAACCCTCATCGTTAGGACTTCTAACAAGTTTGGATTGCATCTCATTCTATTGATTTTTAATTTCTGCCTGATTAGATCTAAATTCTGCAGTCATGAAGTCTATTGAGTCCTTTGTGCTTTTTTCTAGAGCCACCAGTCGCTTTATAATAGTGCTTCTGAACTGGCTTTCTGACATTGAAGTGTAATCCAAATTTTGTAACTCTGTGGGAGAGAGGACTGTTTCTGATTCTTTCTTTTGAGGTGAGGTTTCCTTCTAGTCATTTTGCTCAGTGCAGAGTGGTGAAAAATAAGTTGTATTGGGAAAAGGGGAAAAAGAGGTGAGAAAGAAGGAAAGAAAAGAGAAAAAGAAAAAAGAAAAAAGAAAAATATAGAAGAAAAAGTGAACAAAGAAGAAAGAAACAAAAATTTATTTTGTCATAATTTATTACAGTATCCACAGGAAATTAATACATTGTCCAGTAAAATAAATGGCAATATATACAGTTATAGTAAAAAAAAAACAGTAATAAAAATCAAGCCTTGGGAACATAAAGAAGAGCCTTCATTTCCTAATAGATGGCACTCAGATCCTTCAAAGATCCTTCTGGTAAAAGAATTCTAAAAGTTCTGAAAAATTTTTAAAAAGAAAATGAAAGGATGAGTGGTTGAACTGGTGGAAAAGTAAGTAAAATCTACAATGTCTACAAAGGCAAAAATAGTGAACAAATTCTGAAACAGATCATCATAGGTAAGTGGAAGTGTCGGCCCATGTTTTGGATTTTTCTGGACGTTATACAATTAAGTAACAAAGCAGTTCAGTGTTCATACACAGTGGATAATTTGTGTTGCTTGTAGATATATTGAGCCTAAACCAGGATAAACCATCTCTCTCAAAACTTGAATAAGAAATATAAATCTTCACAAAAGAAAGATAAATGTGGACACTTGCCTTCTTGATTGAAAATGAGTGCAAGAAAAACAAAACAAAACAAAACAAAACAAACAAAAGCTTTCTCTGGGATTTTTTTTTTATTTATGATAGTCACAGAGAGAGAGAGAGAGGCAGAGACACAGGCAGAGGGAGAAGCAGGCTCCATGCACCGGGAGCCCGATGTGGGATTCGATCCCGGGTCTCCAGGATCGCGCCCTGGGCCAAAGGCAGGCGCCAAACCGCTGCGCCACCCAGGGATCCCTCTGGGATTTTTTTTATTTAAAAAAAGATGTCAGAAAACCAGAGAGGCTGAATTGCATGATTTCTTACAAACAGAGGGACTCAAAGCCTAGAATTTTAAAAATCAGTGGCTCATTGGTGGACCTGGAAGGCAATAGAAAGCTGAACCCCTGTCCTTAAAAAAAGCACAACAATCAGCCCTGCAGAGAAGCAGCGGTTTGAAAAACACCTGGGGTGGGTTGGAGCTAGGATGGCAGAGAAGGAGGGGGACCTGGGCTTTCCTCATCCCTGGAACACAGCTGTATTGATCACTTGAAATACCCAGGAAATGGATCTGAGTATTGGAAGAAGGATTTCCATAGTTGTTGGGAGACAATGTGGCAGGTGGAGGTCTGTGGAAGTGAATTAAGGGAGAGAGCTACCCTGCTGCACAGGGGAGGGAACTCTTTGTATAGGGAAAGTTAAGAGAAAGAGAGGTTGAGAGAGGAGATGTAGGTTCACAAAAAAAAAAAAAGAAAGAAAACCTATTGGACCACAGACTGGGGAGTTGGGGGAGCTGAGTGGCACAGGTTTTTTACAGTGATCATAGCTCAAACTCTGAGCTTTGGGAAGTGTGATACTTTCTCCAGAATGGAGCTGTAGTGAGTGCTCCTGGTGAGAAGGAAGACTTTGGATGGGGAGCAGGCACAAAGTGGTGTAGGGTTCTCATGGGTCACACTGGGAGAGATTGTTCCCCTTTCTGGATTACATAGGGAAGAGGATATATACTGTCTCCAAGGACAAAAGACACTGTAGGCATCAACAAATGGGCTTTAATCTGCAAGGGACAGAGGCCTGTGCAGAGAGGGGATAGCCTGGTTACTACTATTTGAGGTGCCACAGCATAGAACGTGCCCACTTCAAGGGCAGAAGACTGGTTTTCTGTGACAAAGAACATAGTCAGAGTGTATGGAGCCTCTAATGCAGAGGAGGAAGCACATCCAAGTGGTGGTGGCTCCTTTATGAATTGGAGCTTTGAATCCCAGCCTCATCAGAGATAAATGCAAGATACCTGGCACTGGCTCCCTGATGGCCTTGGCTTCATTGAGGACTTCCTGAACAGAGGGGGGTGTCACCATTTTACCCAGGCTGAAAACACTGTTGGACATCAGAGGGCAACACAGTGCCCCCCAATAGGGGTGGAAGCCATTTACATCACATCCTGCACCCTGGTGCTAGGCAACTGTTTTTCTTTACTGGGACAGGTGACTCAGAGCCAACTCAGCTATCCTTTCTCCCAGAAGAGCACACAGACAGGACTCTACCTGAAACAAGTTTACTGAGAATACAGTGCCCCATATTCTCCCCTTCAGTTCTGAAAGAAATAGGACCTGGTGGCATTTTTTTTTCATTTGTCTTACTCTTTTTAGTCTTTTTCCTTTGGAATAGGGCTTACGGTTTTCTCTTTGTTTGTTTTTACATTTCCTTTTCTCTCTTCTCTTTTATTATTTTTATTTTTTGACTCAGGAATCTTTTTTTCTTTTTCTTTGAAATCAGACTATACTTTTTTTTATTGTTTTTGTGTTGTGTTGGTTCCCTTTCCCTTTCTTTTTGGAGTAGGCTTCTCCCACCCACTCCCTTTTTTCTTCTTCTTTCTTTCCTTTTATTTCAGGCATTTTTTAATGAACAAATCAAACCACACCTCAATAAAGTCCCCAAAACTCCACATTGCCAGGAAAGAGGAACTCTACAGAGGATGGACGTGTGGGAAAGAGCTGTCAAAACACAACAGCAGGGAACCCTGGGTGGCGCAGCGGTTTGGCGCCTGCCTTTGGCCCAGGGCGCGATCCTGGAGACCCGGGATCGAATCCCACGTCGGGCTCCTGGTGCATGGAGCCTGCTTCTCCCTCTGCCTGTGTCTCTGCCTCTCTCTCTCTCTCTCTGTGTGTGTGACTATCATAAATAAATAAAAATTAAAAAAAAAAACACAACAGCAGAATTCACACAGCATACACCAAAAACACTTCCTTAAGTGCCAGGCTCTGGACACTGTATGACTTTTTTAAATTTAGTACTATTCCGAGGTGCAAGAAACAGAACAACCCTTAATAACATATAAAAGATAAAAACTTAGCCAAGTTGACACGATGGAGGAATTTGCCCCAAAAGAAAGGTCAGGAAGACATTATAGAGGCGGGAAAGATGGCAGAAGAGTAGGGTCCCCAAGTCACCTGTCCCCACCAAATTACCTAGATAGCCTTCAAATCATCCTGAAAACCTATGAATTCGGCCTGAGATTTAAAGAGAGAACAGCTGGAATGCTACAGTGAAAAGAGTTCACGCTTCTATCAAGGTAGGAAGATGGGAAAAAAGAAATAAAGAAACAAAAGGCATCCAAGGGGGAGGGGCCCTGCGAGGAGCCAGGCTAAGGCCGCAGCGAGTGCACCCAGGACAGGAAAGCCCTGTCCCGGAGAAGCAGGAGCTTCAAACAATCCTCCTGGATGGAAAGGTGCGCTCGCAGGGAGTTGGAGCAGGATCCCAGGAGGGGCGGGGATGCCCTCAGGCTCCCTGGGACACTAACAGAGGACCTGTGTCCCAGGGAGAGCACGCCAAACCCCGCAGCCGAGCTCCCGAAAGGGCTGTAGTGCGTGCACGGCTGGACCCGGGAGCAGCTCGGGGGCAGCTCGGGCAGAGGCTCTGGGCAGAGGGAGCTGTGCAGCCAGGACCGCGATTCCAACAGCACAGGCCCGGAAGCACAGGGGGCTGGGGACACAACCCAAGATCCGGCACACCCCACGGGATAGGCAGAGACCGGGAGGGTACAGGACAGCAAGGACGCTTCTGTCCCAAGCTGAGCAGATCAGCGGCCCCGCCCCCGGAGCATCTAGGCCTCAGTGGACTGAGAGCTCCATATTTCCTTTAGGGGGTGACTCTGGGGCTGGAAAGCTGGTCGCTGCTACTGTTGTTTTACCTCCTGAGGCTTCACAGGATAAACAACCCCGACTGAGCTTCACGGTGGCCTCACGGGATAAACAGGTAAACAACTTTCACTGAGCCCTGCACAAGGCAGGAGGCTGAGCAGCTCCCCCAAGTGCTAACACCTAAGAATCGGCACAGCAGGCCCCTCCCCCAGAAAACCAGCTAGAAGGTCAGAGGAAAAGCAAGTTATTGACCAAGAGGCACTAGAAAGTTCTGGGGGAAGTCAAGGGATTTACAGTATATAAAATCAGAGGACACTCCCCCTTGTTTTTTGTTATCTGTTTGCTTCCCCCTTTCTTCTTTCCTTCTCTTTTCTTTTTTTCTTTTTCTTTTCTTCTTTCTCTTCTCTCTTTTTCTGCTTTTCCCAATACAACTTGTTTTTGGCCACTCTGCACTGAGCAAAATGACGAGAAGGAAAACCTCACCTCAAAAAAAGAACCAGAAACAGTCATCACTCACAGAGTTACAAAATTTGGATTAAAATTCAATGTCAAAAAGCCAATTCAGAAGCACTATTTTAAAGCTACTCGTGGCTCTAGAAGAAAGCATAAAGGACTTAAAAAACTTCATGACTGCAGAATTTAGATCTAATCAGACAGACTTTAAAAATCAATACATGAGATGCATTCCAAACTAGAAGTCCTAACGATGAGGGTTAACGAAGTGGAAGAATGAGTGAGTGACATAGAAGACAAGTTGATGACAAAGAGGGAAACGGAGGAAAAAAGAGACAAACAACTAAAAAATCACGAGGATAGATTAAGGGAAATAAATGACAGCCTGAGGAAGAAAAATGTACATTTAAATGGGGTTCCTGAGGGCGCTGAAAGAGACAGAAGTCCAGAATATGTATTTGAACAAATCATAGCTGAAAACTTTCCTAACATGGGAAGGGAAACAGGCATTCACATCCAGGAAATAGATTCACACACACACACACCCCAAAATCAATAAAAACCGGTTAAATCTTCTGCATTTAATAGTGAAACTTGCAAATTCCAAAGATAAAGAGAAGATCCTTAAAGCAGCAAGAGACATCTCTAAATTTTATGGGGAGAAATATTAGATTAACAGCTGACCTCTCCAGAGAGATCTGGCAGGCCAGAAGGGGATGGCAGGATATATTCAGAGTCCTAAATGAGAAGAACATGCAGCAAAGAATAGTTTATCCAGCAAGGCTTTCATTCAGAATAGAAGGAGAGATAAAGAGCTTCCAAGATAGGCAGGAACTGAAAGAATATGTGACCTCCAAACGATCTCTGCAAGAAATTTTAAGGGGGACTCTTTAAATTCCTCTTTAAGAGGAAGTCCAATGGAACAATCCACATAAACAGGGACTGAATAGGTATCATGATGATAGTAAACTCATATCTTTCGATCGTAACTCTGAACGTGAACGGGCTGAATGACCCCATCAAAAGGCGCAGGGTGTCAGACTGGATAAAAAAGCAGGACCCATGTATTTGCTGTCTACAAGAGACTCATTTTAGACAGAAGGACACCTACAGCCTGAAAAAAAAATGGTTGGAGAACCATTTACCATTCAAATGGTTCTCAAAAGAAAGCAGGGGTAGCCATCCTTATATCAGATAAACTAAAATTTACCCTGAAGACTGTAGTGAGAGATGAAGAGGGACACTATATCATATTTAAAGGATCTATCCAACAAGAGGACTTAACATTCATCAATATATATGCCCCGAATGTGGGAGCTCCCAAATATATCAATTAATAACCAAAATTAAGACATACTTAGATAATAATATAGTTATACTTGGTGACTTCAATCTAGCGCTTTCTACACTTGATAGGTCTTCTAAACCAACATCTCCAAAGAAATGAGAGCTTTAAATGATACACTGGACCAGATGGATTTCACAGATATCTACAGAACTTTACATCCGAACTCAACCGAATACACATTCTTCTCAAGTGCATATGGAACTTTCTCCAGAATAGAAGACATACAGGGTCACAAATTGGGTCTGAACTGATAACAAAAGATTGGGATTGTCCCCTGCATATTCTCAGACCACAATGCCTTGAAATTAGAAGTAAATCACAACAAGAAGCTTGGAAGGACTTCAAACACGTGGAGGTTAAGGACCATCGTGCTAAAAGATGAAAGGGTCAACCAGGAAATCAAGGAAGAATTAAAAAGTTTCATGAAAACTAATGAGAATGAAGATACAACCGTTCAAAATCATTGGGATGCAGCAAAAGCAGTCCCGAGGGAGGAAATGCATTGCAATACAAACATCCATCCAAAAATTGGAAAGAACTCAAATACAAAAGCTAACCTTAGACCTAAAGGAGCTAGAGAAAAAAAACAGCAAATAGATCCTACGCCCAGAAGAAAAAGAAAGTTAATAAAGATTCGAGCAGAACTCAATGAAATCGAGACCAGAAGAACTGTGGAACAGATCAACAAAACCAGGAGTTGGTTCTTTGAAAGAATCAATAAGACAGATAAACCATTAGCCAGCCTTATTAAAAAGAAGAGAGAGAAGACTCAAATTAATAAAATCATGAATGAGAAAGGAGAGATCACTACCAACACCAAGGAAATACAAACGATTTTTTTTAATTTTTATTTATTTTTGACAGTCACACAGAGAGAGAGAGAGGCAGAGACACAGGCAGAGGGAGAAGCAGGCTCCATGCACTGGGAGCCCGACGTGGGATTCGATCCCGGGTCTCCAGGATCGCGCCTTGGGCCAAAGGCAGGCGCTAAACCGGTGCGCCACCCAGGGATCCCCAATACAAACGATTTTAAAAACATATTATGAACAGCTATACGCCAATAAATTAGGCAATCTAGAAGAAATGTACGCATTCCTAGAAAGCCACAAATTTCCAAAACTGGAACAGGAAGAAATAGAAAACTTGAACAGGACAATATCCAGGGAGGATATTGAAGCAGTCATCAAACACCTCCCAAGACTCAAAAGTCCAGGGCCAGATGGCTTCCCAGGGGAATTCTATCAAACGTTTAAAGAAGAAACCATACCTATTCTACTAAAGCTGTTTGGAAAGATAGAAAGATATGGAGTACTTCCAAATTCATTCTATGAGGCCAGCATCACCTTAATTCCAAAACCAGACAAGGACCTCACCAAAAAGGAGAATTACAGACCAATATCCCTGATGAACATGGATGCAAAAATTCTCAACAAGATACTAGCCAATCGGATCCAACAATACCTTAAGAAGATTATTCACCATGACCAAGTAGGATTTATCCCCAGGATGCAAGGCTGGTTCAACACTCATAAAGCAATCAATGTGATTGATCATATCAAGAATAGAAAAAAAACAAGAAAATATGATCCTTTCAATCTATGCAGAGAAAGCATTTGACAAAATACAGCATCCGTTTCTGATCAAAACTCTGCAGAGTGTAAGGATAGGCGGAATATTCCTCAACATCTTAAAAGCCATCTATGAAAAGTCCACAGCCAATATTCTCAATGGGGAAGCACTGGGAGCCTTTCCCCTAAGATCAGGAACAAGACAGGGATGTCAAAAAAAAAAAAAAAAAAAGAGAGAGAGAGACAGGGATGTCCACTCTCACCACTGCTATTCAATATAGTACTCGAAGTCCTAGCCTCAGCAATCAGACAACAAAAAGACATAAAAGGCATTCAAATTGGCAAAGAAGTCAAACTCTCCCTCTTCACGGTTGACATGATACTCTACATAGAAAACCCAAAAGACTCAACCCCAAGGTTGCTAGAACTCATACAGCAATTGGGCAGCATGGCAGGATACAAAATCAATGCCGAGAAGTCAGTGGCATTTCTATACACTAACAATGAGACTGAAGAAAGAGAAATTAAGGAGTCAATCCCATTTACAATTGCACCCCAAAACATAACATACCTCGGAATAAACCTAACCAAAAGGTAAAGGATCTATACCCTAAAAACTACAGAAGACTTCTGAAAGAAATTGAAAAAGACACAAAGAGGTGAAAAAAATATTCCAGGCTCCTGGATTGGAAGAAATAATATTGTGAAAACGTCAATGTAGCCCAGAGCAATTTACACATTTAAAGCAATCCTTATAAAATACCATAGACTTTCTTCAGAGAGTTGGAACAAATCATCTTAAGATTTGTGTGGAATCAGAAAAGACCCCAAATAGCCAGGGGAATTTTAAAAAACAAAACCATAGCTGGGGGCATCACAATGCCAGATTTCACGTTGTACCACAAAGCTATGGTCAACAAGACAGTGTGGTACTGGCACAAAAACAGACACATAGATCAATGGAACATAAGAGAGAATCCAGAAGTGGACCCTCAACTTTATGGTCAACTAGTATTCAACAAAGGAGGAAAGACTATCCAGTGGAAAAAAGACAGTCTACTTAATAAATGTTGTTGGGAAAATTGGACTTCCACATGCTGAAGCATGAAACTAGACAACTCACTTGTACCATAAAAAAGTTAAACTCAAAATGGATGAAAGCTCTTAATGTGGGACAAGATTCCATCAAAATCCTAGAGGAGAACACAGGCAAAACACTTTTTGAACTTGGCCCCAGTAATTTCTTGCAAGATTCATCCATGGAGGCAAGAGAAACAAAAGCAAAAAGAACTATTGGGACTTCATAAAAAAAGAAGGTTTTGCACAGCAGAAGAAAGAGTCAACAAAACTAAAAGACAACGGACAGAATGGGAGAAGATATTTGCAGATGATGTATCAGATAAAGGGCTAATTTCCAAGATCTACAAAGAAATTATTAAACTCAGCAGCAAAGAAACAAACAGGGGATCCCTGGGTGGCTCAGCGGTTTAGCGCCTGCCTTTGGCCCAGGCCATGATCCTGGAGTCCCGGGATCAAGTCCCGCATCGGGCTCCCGGCATGGAGCCTGCTTCTCCCTCCGCCTGTGTCTCTGCCTCTCTCTCTCTCTCTCTCTCTCTCTCTCTCTCTCTTTGTCTAAAATAAATAAATAAATAAATAAATAAATCTTTTAAAAAATAAAATTAAATTAAAATAAAAAACCAAAGAAACAAAACAAAACAAAAAAAACCAAAGAAACAAACAATCCAATCATGAAACAGCCCAAAGACATGAACAGAAGTCTCACAGAGGGAGACATAGACATGGCCAACAAGCACATGAGGAAATGCTCCGGATCACTTGCCATCAGGGAAATACAAATCAAAACCACAATGAGATCCCACCTAACACCAGTGAGAATTGGGAAAATTAACAAAGCAGGAAAATACAAATTTTGGAGAGGATGTGGAGAAAGGGGAACCCTCCTGCACTGTTGGTGGGAATGTGAATTGGTGTAGCCACTCTGGAAAACAGTATGAAGGTTCCACAAAGAGTAAAAATAGATCTGCCCTATGACCCAGCAATTGCACTGCTGGGGATTTTCCCAAGATACAGATGCAGGGAAATGCTAGGACACATGCACTCCGATGTTTATAGCAGCAATGTCCACAAAAGCCAAATTATTGAAGGAACTCATGGCCGCCGCATGGGATGAATGGATCCACCCACATTTCGACCACTCGGATGGAAGATAAGATCAAGGAAGGGCACTGGGTGGCTCAGTCAGTGAGGCTCCTGCTTTCTGGTTAGGCCATGATTCCTTGGACCTGGCTTTGAGACCTCCATTGGACTCCCAGCACACTGGGGAGCCTGCTTCGCCCTCTCCCCCTGCACCTCACCCTGCTTATTCTCTTTCCCTCTCTCCAAGAATTTAAAAACTTCCTTAAAAGTGTTTGTAAAGGGATCCCTGGGTGGCGCAGCGGTTTGGCGCCTGCCTTTGGCCCAGGGCGCGATCCTGGAGACCCGGGATCGAATCCCACGTCGGGCTCCCGGTGCATGGAGCCTGCTTCTCCCTCTGCCTGTGTCTCTGCCTCATTCTCTCTCTCTCTCTGTGACTATCACAAATAAATAAAAAATTAAAAAAAAGTGTTTGTAAAATATCAAGTAAACCTCGGATTGGTCTTTGGATCCACAAGGAGAACCTTGATGCCTCCACAGAGCAGGTTGGGAGACTACAAGGGTTGTCGCTGGAGAGCGACTGTCAGCCCAGGATCACATAGATCTCTTGATTTCCATTAGGAGGGCTTCATGTCGGAGTGTTCCTGTGAAGAGACAAATGAGTCAAAGGGAGCCACTTGTGGGTTACGTTACCTAGACCCGAACCCTAACCTTAAACAAACCTTATCCTGATATCGAAACCAAATGCTAACCCGATCTAGGACAAGAACCCTAACCCTAAACCTAACGCTAACCCTAACCCGAATGCTAATCGGAATTCTAACCCCAACCAGAACACGAACACTCACCCAACGCTAACCTTCCAGAACTTGGACCTGAAGCCAAAATTGAAACCTAACTCTACCCATAAACCATAACCCTAATCGCTAAGCTAAACAGTAACTCTTACACTCACCCTAAACACTAACCCTAACCCTAAACATAAACCTAACCCTACACCGTAAAACTAACCCTAACCCCAATCCAAATGCTAGCCCTAACCCTAAGCATAGTTCAATTTGGAACTTAGATGTGACATGCCATTGTGTTGGATGTATCCTGTTGTTCAGATCCCAGTCACAAAACACCTCGGGGTGACACAGGAATATTTATGCCACAGGTCATTATCGCTGGGAGCCATGGTGAAGGCTATGACCCCCAGAGCCCAGAAGGAGGCACCTCAGACTCATTCAAAATAGAACAGGACACATTTGGAGGGTTTGACAACAGAAGATGACCATGTATGCATTTTGGAGCATTCCCACCCCATCATGGTGCCCCCATTGAAATGAGGCCGGAGGTAAAGTGATCATTGTAATATTCTGTTGCTGGAACCGAGACCACTTTCAAGTGGTACTCCACCCCAAAACTCACCTCCACATGTCAATGCACCATCCTTAAAATTGCGCCTCAGATACACAGGGCACCAGCTCACGTGCATTACAAAGATCATCAATAGACCCCTGATAAGTCCCAAGGTAGGAGATTCTGCCTCTTCTATCACCGTGCAGGGTGGGAACCTGGGGACTATGTGAGAGACATGGTGGGTTAGATAGGTCACAGATCTGGGAAAGCAAGCACAGAAAGAAAGGTCTGAATTCAGCTCCGTCTCCAGAAAAGTAAGACCTTCCTTACATTTTCAGAGAGTTGTGGCTATGGCATTTTTGACTCCTGATGTACAGTTAAGGAGATGGCATGGGGTAAGCAGTCATCTGCCAAGAAGGGGGTCTGGATAGGTCTGACTGAAGGGAGGGGCCCAAGGGCTGGAATCTTGAAAAAGTGATGTCACTTCCTTGGAGACAAGAGTGTAGTGGATTTAGAACTCTGGTAACCAGGATGCTGCATTGAAGAATGTCCTTCTTTCCAGCGCACTTAACTAGAGAACAAGATGTTCTGTTGCTGTTGCCCTACTTTCAGTGGCTCTGGGCAAAAGAGAGTCCAGACAGAGAGATGTTCATGTCGCTATGGACGTCAGCTCGGCCCTCTTCACCGAAGCTTCTGGTTATATGCGGGAAACCTCAACAGGTACTACAAGGCACCTGGGGAAGCCACTGGAGAGCAGGTCACACTGTAATCTCAGCTGAGGGGGCTCGAACCTCCTTCAGGCTCATTGTGTGTGTGCCTGTTTGTGTATGTAATAGTGTGTTTGTGTGAGACTGTGTGTGTGTGTGTGTGTGTGTGTGTTTGTGTGGAGATGGGACAGCAGAGAGGAACATGCCCTTCCTGGGCAGAAACCAGCTGCCATGGTTTGGAAGCCTGTCACATCTTTGGTGTTCAGACCCCAGGCCATAGCAGGCAAGATGAGAAGGTGAGTGCTGGGATCCCTGGGTGGCGCAGCGGTTTGGCGCCTGCCTTTGGCCCAGGGCACGATCCTGGAGACCCGGGATCGAATCCCACATTGGGCATCCCGATGCATGGAGCCTGCTTCTCCCTCTGCCTGTGTCTCTGCCTCGCTCTGTGTGTCTCTCATGAATAAATAAATAAAATATTTTAAAAAAAAAGAGAGAAGGTGAGTGCTGAGGGCCAAGCTCAACTACGAGTATGTAAGTCATGAGCGCAAGAGTCTCTTTCATCTGGCTTCTCCTTGGCAGATGTCTCTTCAGGTGCCCCTGTGATGTGAAGCGGAGAACATGATTTAAAAAGGGGATGTCCCATTGGGTGTTGTACAGGGGGTACCCTAATATCTCCTGGCTCTGCACATACGGGGCACTGTATTTGCAGAGCTGCACCCAGAATATCTTGGAGGAGATGTTCTGGGGCTTCAGCATATCAAACTCCCTAGACAATGATCGGGTGCTCAAGGCAAACAAGGAGCAGTGCTGTTCTGAGGTGAGAATGGGAAGAGGGTTCTCCACAGAGAGATGGCCCCCGCACAAACATGGAGAGAAACCTGGGGCCCTCCCTTAGTGTTTCCACATGACTGCCTCATAGGCCAAACCGCAAAGAGATCTGAACCTCCACTCCTAACCTCCAGCGATGTCTGAGGTGATAAGACACTGTTCCCCTAGGTTGGAATGGTGCAGAATAGATTTAATGTTTTTGAGGAGCGGGGGCGGTTTGCTTGTTTCACTCAGAGCAATGAGTGTCTTTGCGTTTCACTACCATTTTCCTTATTTCACCCATGCGCCCCAAATATCCTGTGTAGAACCCAGCACCTCTGTCGTTAAACAAGGTCTGCAGACCACACAAAACATCACACTGAAGACGGTGACTTAGACAAAAGGAAGGGTGGGATGAAGCCATTCTCCATGCTTATCTCTAAGGTGTCATGTGCCAGAATACATCAGATCGTTGTAGGCCAAATAGGTCATGAGCTGTGTCCTTAGAGGGCCTTGCAGTACTCCATCAATGGGGCCGTTGTCACAGTGATTCAGCTTTTCAAGGCCCTGGGCACTTGACATGATGCCATTCTCTTGCCATGTCTGCCGAGCTGCAAGGAGCAACTTGTGTGACCCCACAGACTGTTTAAGTTGCTTGATCTGCCATCACCTGGAAACCCAGTTTGGGTGGAAACCCTTTGATGCATCAAATTTCTCGCACTGGATTCAGACCATCCGAGGTTTACTTGATATTTTACAAACACTTTTAAGGAAGTTTTTTAAATTCTTGGAGAGAGGGAAAGAGAATAAGCAGGGTGAGCTGCAGGGGGAGAGGGCAAAAAAACCAGGTCCCTGGGATCATGGCCTGACCTGAGAGCAGGGGCCTCACTGACTGAGCCACCCAGTGCCCTTCCTTGATCTTATCATCCGTCCGCGTGGTCAAAATGTGGGTGGATCCATTCATCCCATGCGGCGGCCATGAAGATGTCACATCTAACCAACTGTGGACATGCGTGCCTACGACAGGTCGAGTGATTGACTGTCTGACTCTCTGACTAGACTTGAGACCGAGACAGTGTATCTACTGTATTCTTTCAATGATGTTAGTGCTTCGAAATGTGGCTGCAATCCTAGGCGCTTTCTCTCTATTCTTGGAGAAAGGAATCCCAACCAGCACTTTCCATCTACTGAGTGGACCATGAGCTGCTCTGTCTTCCCCACTGACCGCTGCTCTGGACACATGAAGGACAAGGAGCAGGGCCAGTTAGATGGAATCCCAGAAGTCTTTTGCAAAGAGGAAAACGGCCTGCTTTCCACGTGCTTCTGTGCACCGAGGTTGCCACAGGCCCATGAGGCTTGATGTGGAGAGCTTCTTCGCTGGCGAGAGACAGCTGCTCCACAGGAAGATGCCCAGCAGCCCTTTGAACAGGGCCACACAGCAGAGAAGTCTAGGCCATGTTTTCTGTCAGGATTGCCCACAGTAGCCCCATGATGTTCATCCTCTTCACAGCCCTTCTCAGAGGAGGAAAAGGAAGCTCAGAGAGGTGCAGTGACATTCCCAAAACATGCCGGTAGTAGAGGCGAGCCTCAGGCCCTGTGCTGTGTATGGGGTGGTCAGTCACCTGTAGAGTTGCTGGCCCAGGACCCTTTGGGCTGTGCTGAACACCTGGTAGACACGGAAAATGACTTCATTTTCTGAGAGACTCCTTTCCTGCCGGATCGCAGAAGGGACTGTACAAAAGTATCCATTCTGCCTTCGCGGAGTGTCCGCATGGTCCAGGCCTCACCCGGAGTCAGGGTGGATGGTTCCTTTCCACCCCAGAGACACAAGGAGGAGCACTGTAGTCAGCTTCCAAACCACGGGCCACTGGGAAGAACAGGGTCTGGCGCTCAGCCCAGAGACACCCATCCCCTCGGGAAGTTGTGCAGGAAAAAAGGACTTTAGGGCCCACACAGAAACGGGTTCTATGCTTCAAAATACCATTAGTTGGTTGGGACGCAGGACAGAGCATTGGCAACTTCAACACATTCCAGTAGCTGAGCATCACCCGCATTTCTCTCAACTCAGAGCTTTTATGAAGACCATTATTCCATGGAGTCATCCGTAAACATCCCACTGCAGATAGAACACAGAGGGTTAGCACCTCAAATGCTGCTCAAGATCCCACAGATTGGGCCTGAGAAGAGACCAAAGCATGGACTCCGTGGCATTTCCCCTAAGCTGATGTACCTTGGTCTGTTCCTGACCTAGGGAGGAAGGATCAGGGAGAGCACCTTCTTCGGCAGGCCCCAGGGAACCTAGGGCCTGTTCTTCCTAGTCTGTGCTCTTGGCTTGCCCTGATCATCTGTGGGTCCTGACTTTCCCCATGAATGGGACTTGTTCTCAGCCCAGACCGGCCATGCTTGTGGTCAGTGGGCTGATGCACCTGTGCTTCACAGGGGGAGATGGAGTAATTGAACCCTTGGAACAACTCATCCAAGATTTCCTGTGTGGATCTCTACACAAAAGGCAGAGCCAGCTACTTGGGTCAGGAGGCATCAGAGGACTTCCACCCAAATTGGGCTTCTAGGTTATGGCAGATCAAGCAAGGTAAACAGTCTGTGGAGACACACAAGGTGCTGCTTGCAGCATGGCAGTCCTGGTAAGAGAATGGCATCATGTCAAGTGCCAATGGCGTTGAATGGCTGAATCACTGTGGCAGACGGCCCCATTGATAGAGTACTATGAGGACCTCTACGGACACAGCTCATGACCCGTTGGACCAACAAAGATCTGATGTGTTCTGGCACATGACACCTTAGAGATAAACATAGACAATGGCTTCATCCCACCCTTCCTTTTGTCTTAAATCACCGTCTTCATTGTGATCTTTTGTGAGGCCTGCAGAAGTTGTGCTAGGACAGTAGAGCTGCGTTCTACACAGGATCCCTGGGGCGCGTGGGTGAAATCAGAAAAATGGTAGTGAAACGGAAAGACACTCATTGCTCTGAGTGAAAAAAACCAACCACCCCCACTCTTCAAAAACAGGAAATCTATTCTGCACCATTCCAACCTAGGGGAACAGTGTCTGATCACCTAAGACATAGCCGAAGGTTAGGAGGGGAGGTTCATGTTCTCTTTGTGTTTGGGCCTGTGCAGCACTCTTGTGGAAACACTAAGGGAGGGCCCCAGGTTTCTCTCCATGTTTGCGTGGGGGCCATCTCTCTGTGGAGAACCCTCTTCCCATTCTCACCTCAGAACAGCACTGCTCCTTGTTTGCCTGGAGCACCCGATCATTGTCTAGGGAGTTAGAAGAGTTGAAGCCACAGAACATCTCCTCCAAGATCTCCTGGGTGCAGCTCTGCAAATACAGTGCCCCGTATGTAACAGGGCCTAGAGACATTAGGGTACTCCCTGCACAACACAACAAGGAGACATCCCCTTTAGAAACCGCGTTCTCCGCTTCACATCACAGGGGCAGCTGAAGGGACATCTGGCAAGGAGAAGCCACACGAAAGACACTCTTGTGCTCATGACTTACATACTTGAAGTTGAACTTGGCCCTCAGCACTCACCTTCTCATCTTGCCTGCTATGACCTGGAGTCTGAACACCAAAGATGTGTCAGACTTCCAAACCATGGCAGCTGATTTCTGCCCAGGAAGGGCATGTTCCTCTCCTCTGTCCCCTCTACACACACACACACACACACACACACTCACTCACACACACAGTCTCACAGTAACACACCCTCTTACACATACACAAACGGACACACACCCAATGGGGTGAAAGAGGTTCGAGCCCCCTCAGCTGAGATTACAGTGTGGCCTGCTCTCCAGTGGCTTCCCCCAGGTGCCTTGTGGTACCTGTTGAGGTCTCCTGCACATAACCAGAAGCTTCAGCGAAGGGGACCGAGTTGACGTCCATAGTGACATGAACATCTCTCTGTCTGGACTCTCTTAAGCTCAGAGCCACTGAAATTAGGTCAACCGCAAAAGAACATCTTGTTCTCTTGACTGGCTCCAGTTAAGTGAGTTGGAAAGAGGGACATTGTTCAACGCAGCTTCCTGGTTACCAGAGTTCTAAATCCACTACACTCTTGTCTCCAAGGAAGTGACATCAGTTTTTCAAGATTCCAGCCCTTGGTCCCCTCCCTTCAGTCAGACCTATCCAGACCCCCTTCTTGGCAGATGACTGCTTACCCCATGCCATCTCCTTAACTGTACATCAGGAGTCAAAAATGCCATAGCCAGAACTCTCTGAAAATGCAAGGAAGGTACTACTTTTCTTGAGACGGAGCTGATTTCAGACCTTTCTTTCTGTGCTTGCCTTCCCAGATCTGTGACCTATCTAACCCACCGTGTCTCTCATATAGTCCACAGGTTACCAACCTGCACAGTGACAGAAGAGTCAGAATCTTCTTCCTAGGGACATCATCAGTGGTGTATGAATGATATATGCAATGCACGTGAGCTGGTGCTCTGTGTATCTGAGGTGCAAATTTTAAGGATGGTGGTTTGACATGAAGAGGTAAGATGGAGTGGAGTACCGGTTGAGTGGTACCAACTGATTACCAGTTGAATGTGCACTAGGTTCCACAGTTTTCACTTGACCTCCGGCCTCCTTTCAATGGGGGCACCATGATGGGTTGGGAATGCTCTAAGGTGCAGACATGGTGATCTTCTGTAGTCAAACCGTCCAATTTTTCCAGTTCTATTTTGAATGAGACAGAGGTGCCTCCTTCTGGGCTCTGGGGGTCGCAGCCTTCACCATGGCTCCCAGCGATAATGACTTGTGGCATAAATATCCCTGTGTCACCTCGAGGTGCCTCATGACTGGTTCCTGACCAACGCAATACATCCAACTCAATGGCATGTCACATCTAATTTCCAAACTGATCTATGTTTCAGGTTAGGGTTAGGCCTCAGGATCAGGGTTAGGGTTAGGCTTCAGGGTTATAGTTAGGGTTAGGGGTAAGGGTTAGATGTAGGGTTCAGGTTAGGGTGAGGGTTATCGTTAGGCTTCAGGGTTAGGGTTAGGGTAAGGGGTTAGGCTTAGGGTTAGGGTTAGGGTTAGTTCTCAGGGTTAGCGTTAGCGTTAGGCCTCAGGGTTAGGGGTGAGGTTTAGGCCTCAGGGTTACGGTTAGGGGTTA
Organism: Canis aureus; assembly: GCF_053574225.1. Taxonomy (NCBI): domain Eukaryota; kingdom Metazoa; phylum Chordata; class Mammalia; order Carnivora; family Canidae; genus Canis; species Canis aureus. The sequence goes on from NC_135622.1 coordinate 149,879, forward strand.
GGCCAAGGGATTAGGGTTAGAGGTTAAGCTTAGGGGTGAGGGTTAGGGTTAGGTTTTAGGTTTAGAGTGATGGTTAGGCCTGGGGTCAGTGTTAGGGTTAAGCCTAAGGGTTAGGGTTTTGGATTAGTCCTCAGGGTTAGGCCTCAGGTTTAAGTCACAGGGTTAGGGTTAGGGTTAGGCCTCAGGATAAGTCCTCATGGTTAGGCCACAGGGTTAGGCCTTAGGGTTAGGTTTAGGCCTCAGGGTTAGGGTTAGGGTTAGGCTTCAGGGTTAGGGCTTCGGTTTAGGCCTAGAAGTTAGGTCTCAGTGTGAAGGGTTAGGGTTAGGTTTAAGACTCAGGGTTAGGGTAAGGGTTAGGCCTCAGGGTTAGGCTTTAGGTTTAGGCCTTAGGGTTAGGGTTAGGCCTCAGTGTTAGGGTTAGGTTTAGGCTTCTGGGTGAGGGCTTAGGTTTAGGCCTCAGGCTTAGGCCTAGTGTTTAGGCCTCAGTGTTAGGGGTTAAGGTTAGGGTTAGGCCTCAGGGTTAGGGGTTAGGTTTAGGCCTCAGGGTTAGGCCTCAGGGCTAGGGTTAGGGTGAGCTTTGGGTTAGGGTTAGGGTTAGGGTCAGGGTCAGAATTAGGGTTCAGGTTGGATTAGGTATAGGGTTAGTGTCAGGGTAAAGGTTAGAGTCAGGGTCAGGGTTAGGGTCATGGTCATGGTGAGGGTCAGGCTTAGGGTTAGGGTCAGTGTTAGGGTCAGGTCAGGGTTAGGATCAGGTTCTGGGTTAGGGTTAGGGTTAGGGTTAGGGTAAGACTTAGGCTTCAGGGTTAGGTTAGTGCAGGGGCCCAGGGTTAGGATTAGGGTTTGGCCTGAGGGTTAGGGTTAGGGTGAGGCCTCAGGATTAGGGGTTAGGGTTTGGCCTCATGGTTAGGGTTACGGGTTAGCCCGAGGGAGTAGGGTTAGGAGTTAGGCCTAGGGGTTAGGGTTAGGATCAGGGTTTAGGGTTAGGGTTAGGGTTAGGCCTGGGGTCAGTGTTAACATTAGGTCTAAGGTTTAGAGTTTAGGTTTAGGCTGCAGTGTTAGGCCTCAGGGTTAGACCTCAGGGTTAAGGTTAGGGTTAGGCCTCTGGCTTAGACCACAGGGTTAGGCCTCAGTGTTAGGCCTCAGGTTTCGGTCTCATGGTTAAGTTTAGGACTCAGGGTTAGTGTAAAGGTAGGACTCAGGGTTAGGGTTTAGATTTAGGCCTCATGTTGAGGTTTAGGCCTCATGGTTAGGGTTAGAGTAAGACATCAGGGTTAGGGTTTAGGTTTAGGCCTCAGGGTTAGGACTAGGAGTTCGGCCTCAGGGTTAGGGTTTAGGGTTAGGCCACAGGGTTAGGCCTCAGGGTTAGGCCTCAGGGTTAAAGTTATGGTTAGGGTTAGGGTTAGGGCTAGGGTTAGGTCAGGTTCAGGGTTAGGGTTAGTGTTATGGTTAGGGTCAGGGTTAAACTTAGGGTCATGATCAGGTTTAGGGTCAGGGTCAGCATTTGGGTTAGGGTTAGGGTTAGGTTTAGGTTTCAGGGTTAGGGGTTAGGGTTAGGGTCAGGGTCAGGGTTAGGCCTCAGGGTTAGGGTCTGGGTTAGGTCTCAGGGTTCGGGTTAGGCTTAGGCCTCAGTTTAGGTCTCAGGGTTAGAACCCAGGGTTAGGCCTCAGGGTTAGGTTTAGGCCTCAGGGTTAGGGTTAAGTTTGGGCCTCAGAGTCAGGTTTAGGTTTAGGCCTCAGATTTAGGCCTAGGGGTTAGGCCTCAGGGTTAGGGGTTAGGGTTAGGATTAGGCCTCAGGGTTAGGCGTTTGGGTTAGGCATCAGGGTAAGGACTCAGTGTGAGAACTCAGGCTTAGGGTTAGGCTGCAGGGTAGGCCTCAGGGTTAGGCCTCAGGGTTTGGCATCAGGGTTATGTTTAGGCCTCAGAGTTAGGGGTTAGGGTTAGACCTCATGGTTAGGGTTTCTGTTTAGGCCTCAGGGTTAGGCCGAGGGGTTAGGTTTAGGGTTCGGCCGAGTTAGAGTTATGGTTAGAGTTAGGGTTAGGGTTAGACTCAGGGTTCGGGATTAGGGTTAGGCCTCAGGGTTAAGGGTTCGGGTTAGGTCGAGTGGTTAGGCTTAGGGGTTAGGCAGAGGAATTAGGGTTAGGGGTTAGGCTTGGGGTCATGGTTAGGGTTAAAGTAAGGTTTAGGGTTCGGCCGAGTTAGAGTTAGGGTTAGAGTTAGGGTTAGGGTTAGGGGTTAGGCTTGGGGTCACAGTTAGGGTTAAAGTAAGGTTTAGGGTTCGGCCAAGTAAGAGTTAGGGTTAGAGTTAGGGTTAGGGTTAGACTCAGTGTTCGGGATTAGGGTTAGGCCTCAGGGTTAGGGGTTCGGGTTAGGTCGAGTGGTTAGGCTTAGGGGTTAGGCAGAGGAATTAGGGTTAGGGGTTAGGCTTGGGGTCATGGTTAGGGTTAAAGTAAGGGGTTGGGGTTAGTGTTAGGGTTAGGCCTCAGGTTTAGGGTTAGGGTTAGGCCTCAGGGTTAGCGGTTAGTGTCAGGCTTCAGGATTAGGGGTTAGGTTAGGGCCTAATGGCTAGGGTTAGGGGTTAGGCCGAGGGGTTAGGGTTTGGGGTTAGATGTAGGGGTTAGGATTAGGATAAGGGTTTAGGGTTAGGGTTAGGGTCAGGCATGGGGTCACTGTTATGGTTAGGCCTAAGGGTTAGGGTTTAGGTTTAGGCTTCAGGGTTAGGGTTAGTCTTAGGCCTCAGGGTTAGGCCAAATGGTTAGCCCACAGGATTAGGTTTCAGGTTAAGGCCCGAGGGTTAGGTTTCGGATTCAGGGTTAGGGTAAGGATTAGGACTCAGGGTTATGGGTTAGGTTTAGGCCTCAGGGGTAAGCCTAGGATTTAGGCCTCAGGGTTAGGGTTTGGGTTAGTGTTAGGGTTAGGCCTCGGTGTTGGGGGTTAGGGCTCAGGGTTAGAGTTCGGGTTAGGCCTAGGGGTTAGGCCTCATGGTTAGGGGTTAGGGAAAGGGTTAGGGTAAGGTCTCGGTTTTTGGGGTTTGGCCTCAGGGTTAGAATTAGGGTTAGGCCTCAGGGTTTGGCCTCAGGGTTAGTGGTTAGCCCTCAGGATTAGGGGTAGTGTTAGGCTTCAGGAATAGGGGTTAGGTTCAGGTATAGGCCTCAGGGTTAGGTTTAGTGTTAGGGTTAGTGTCAGAGTTAAGGATAGGGTTGGCCTCAGGGTTAAGCCTCAGGGTAACGACCGGGGTGAGGGTCAGCGTTAGGGTCAGGGTTTGGCCTCAGGGTTAGGCCTCAGGGATAGGGTCAGGGTTTGGCCTCAGGGTTAGGCCTCAGGGATTGGGTCAGGGTTAGGCCTCAGGGTTAGGGTCAGGGTTAGGGTTAGGGCTAGGGTTAGGGTCAGGTTTGGGCCTCAGGGTTAGGCCTTAGGGATAGGGTCAGGATTAGGCCTCAGGGTTAGGGGTCATGTTAGGGTCAGAGTCAGGGTTAGGCCTCATACTAGATTTCTTGTGTGGATCTCCACAAAAAAGACAGAGCCAGCTACTTGGGTCAGGAGGCATCAGAGGGCTTCCACCCAAACTGGGTTTCCAGGTTATGGCAGATCAAGCAATTTAAACAGTCTGTGGGGACACCCAAGTTGCTCCTTGCAGTACGACAAACATGGCAAGAGAATGGCATCATGTCAAGTGCCAATGGCGTTGAATGGCTGAATCACTGTGGCAGGCAGCCCCACTGATGGAGTACTACGAGGACCTCTACGGACACAGCTCATGACCCGTTAGGCCAACAAAGATCTGATGTGTTCTGGCACATGACACCTTAGAGATAAACATAGACAATGGCTTCATCCCACCCTTCCTTTTGTCTTAAATCACCGTCTTCATTGTGATCTTTTGTGAGGCCTGCAGAAGTTGTGCTAGACAGTAGAGCTGCGTTCTACATAGGATCCCTGGGGCGCGTGGGTGAAATCAGGAAAATGGTAGTGAAACGGAAAGACACTCATTGCTCTGAGTGAAAAAAACCAACCACCCCCACTCTTCAAAAACAGGAAATCTATTCTGCACCATTCCAACCTAGGGGAACAGTGTCTGATCACCTAAGACATAGCCGAAGGTTAGGAGGGGAGGTTCATGTTCTCTTTGTGTTTGGGCCTGTGCAGCACTCGTGTGGAAACACTAAGGGAGGGCCCCAGGTTTCTCTCCATGTTTGCGTGGGGGCCATCTCTCTGTGGAGAACCCTCTTCCCATTCTCACCTCAGAACAGCACTGCTCCTTGTTTGCCTGGAGCACCCGATCATTGTCTAGGGAGTTAGAAGAGTTGAAGCCACAGAACATCTCCTCCAAGATCTCCTGGGTGGAGCACTGCAAATACAGTGTCCCATATGTACAGAGCCAAGAGATATTAGGGTACTCCTTCCACAACACAACAAGGGGACATCCCCTTTAGAAACCGTGTTCTCTGCTTCACATCACAGGTGCAGCTGAAGGGACATCTGGCAACGAGAAGCCTGATGAAAGACACTCTTGCGCTCATGACTTACATATTGAAGTTGAGCTTGGCCCTCAGCACTCACCTTCTCATCTTGCTTGCTATGATCTGGCGTCTGAACAGCAAAGATGTGTCAGGCTTCCAAACCGTGGCAGCTGGTTTCTGACCGGGAAGGGCATGTCCCTCTTCTCTGTCCCCTCTACACACACATATACACACACACTCACTCACACACACAGTCTCACAGTAACACACCCTCTTACACATACACAAACAGACATGCACCAAATGAGGGTGATAGAGGTGCGGGCCCCCTCAGCTGAGATTACAGTGTGCCTGCTCTCCAGTGGCTTCCCCCAGGTGCCTTGCGGTACCTGTTGAGGACTCCCGCACATATCCAGAAGCTTGGGCGAAGTGGGGCGCACTGTCGTCCATAGCGACATGAACATCTCTCTGTCTGGACTCTCTTAAGCTCAGAGCCACTGAAAGTACGGCAACAGCAACAGAAGGTGTTCTCCCGACCGGCTCCAGTTAAGTGTGCTGGAAAGTAGGACATTGTTCATCGCAGTTTCCTGGTTACCAGAGTTCTAAATCCGTTACACGCTTGTCCCCAAGGAAGTGATGTCACTTTTTCAAGATTCCAGCCCTTGGGTCCCTCCCTTCAGTCAGACCTATCCAGAGCCCCTTCTTGGCAGATGACCGCTTACCCCATGCCATCTCCTTAACTGTACATCAGGAGCCAAAAATGACATAGCCACAACTCTCTGAAAATGCAAGGAACGTCCTAGTTTTCTGGAGACGGAGCTGAATTCAGACCTTTCTTTCTGTGCTTGCCTTCCCAAATCTGTGACCTATCTAAGACACGGTGTCTCTCATATAGTCCCCAGGTTCCCACCCTGCACGGTGATAGAAGAGGCAGAATCTCCTTCCTAGGGACATCATCAGGGGTCTATGGGTGATATTTGTAACGCAAGTGAGCTGGTGCCCTGTGTATCTGAGCCTCAATTTTAAGGATGGTGCTTTGATATGAAGTGGTGAGTTGTAGCATGGGGCACCATTTGAAAGTGACCGGGGTAAAAGTAACGTAATATCACAATGGTCACTTTACCTCCAGCCTCATTTCAAGTGGGACAGCATAATGGGGTGGGAATGCTACAAGATGCAGCCATGGTCATCTTCTGTCGTCAAACCGTCCAATTGTGTCCTCTTCTATTTTGAATGAGTCCGAGGTGCCTTCTTCTGGGCTTTGGGGGTCGCAGCCTTCCCAATGGCTCCCAGTGATAATGACCTGTGGCATAAATATCCCTGTGTCACCGCGAGGTGTTTCGTGATGGGTTTTGACCAACACGATACATCCAACACAGTGGCATGTCACACCTAAGTTCGATTTGGAAGTATGCTTAATCTTTTGTTAGGCTTCGGGTTGGGATTAGGGTTAGATTTGCGGTGTCGCGTTAGGGTTGGGGTTCAGTTTTGGGTTCAGGTTCAGGTTCGGGAAAGTTAGGGTCGGGTGAGGGTCGGGTTCTGTTTGGCGTTAGAATTTGAGTTAGGATTCAGGTTAGAGTTAGGGTTAGGTTTAGGATTAGGGTTCGGGTTCAGTATAGCTTTCGCATTAGGGTTCGGGTCCGGGATAAGCTTTGTCTAGAGTCAGAGTTCGGATCCAGGTTAAGGACCTCACATCCCGCTCCCTTGACTCATTTGTGTCTTCAAAAGAACATCCCGACATGAAGCCCTCCCACGGGAAAAAAGAGATCGAGTGATCCTGGACTGACAGGCGCTCGACAGCGAAAACCCCTGTAGTCTCCCACCCTGCTCTGTGGAGGCATCAAAGTTCTCCTTTTGGATCCAAAGACCAATCCGAGGTTTATCTGATATTTTACAAACACTTTTAAAGAAGTTTTTTAAATTCTTGGAGAGAGGGAAAGAGAATAAGCAGGGTGAGTGCAGGCAGAGAGGGCAAAGCAGGCTCCCCACTGAGCAGGGAGCCCAAAGGAGGTCTCAAAGCCAGGTCCCTGGGATCATGACCTGACCTGAAAGCAGGGACCTCACGGACTGAGACATCCAGTGCCCTTCCTTGATCTTATCTTCTATCCGCGTGGTTGAAATGGGTGGATCCATTCATCCCATGCGGCGGCCATGAAGATGTCACATCTAACCATCTGTGGACATGCGAGCCTACGACAGGTCAAGTGATTGACTGTCTGACTCTGACCACACTTGAGACCGAGACAGTGTATCTACTGTATTCTTTCAATGATGTTAGTGCTTCAAAATGTGGCTGCAATCCTAGGCGCTTTCTCTCTATTCTTGGAGAAAGGAATCCCAACCAGCACTTTCCATCTACTGAGTGGACCATGAGCTGCTCTGCCTTCCCCAGTGACTTCTGCTCTGCCACGTGAAGGACAAGGAGCATGGCCAGTTAGATGGAATCCCAGAAGTCTTTTTCAAAGAGGAAAACGGCCTGCTTTCCACGTGCTTCTGTACACAGAGGTTGCCACAGGCCCATGAGGCTTGATGTGGAGAGCTTCTTCACTGGGGAGAGACAGCTGCTCCACAGGAAGATACCTAGCAGCCCTTTTGACAGAGAGAGACAGCAGAGGTGTCTAGGCAATGTTTTCTGCCAGGAGTGCCAACAGTAGCCCCTTGAGGTTCATCCTCTCGCACAGCCCTTCTCAGAGGAGGAAAAGGAAGCTCCTCCGAGAGGAGTAGTGACATTCCCAAAACGTGCCAGTAGTCGAGGCGAGCCTCGGGCCCTGTGCTGCGTATGGGGCAGTGGAACTGCCCGTGGAACTGGAACACCTCCGGGCCGTGTTGAGTGACAGGTAGAGACGGGAAACGATTGTGTCGCCTGAGACGCTTCTATCCCGGAAGGATCGCAGCGGGGACTGTACCAAAGTATCTGTTGTTCTGCCTTCCTGAGGCGTCAGCACAGTCCGGGCAGGCCTCACCCGGGGTCAGGGTGGACGGTTCCTTTCCACCCCAGAGACACGAGGATGGGCACTGTAGTCAGCTTCCAAACCACGGGCCACTGGGAAGAACAGGGTCTGGCGCTCAGCCCAGAGACACCCATTTCCTCGGGAAGTGTTGTGGGACAAAGGACTTCAGGGACCACACAGGAAAAGGTTCTAGGCTTCAAAATATCGTTGGTTGGTTGGGACGCAGGGCAGAGCATTGGCAACTTCAACACATTCCAGTAGCTGAGCAACCCCAGCATTCCTCTCCACTCAGAGCTTTTAGAAGACCAGTATGCCATGGAGTCGTCCGCCAACGTCCCCACTGCAGATAGAACCGAGAGGGACATAACCTCAGATGCTGCTCGAGATCACCTACGTTGGGCCTGAGAAGAGACCAGAGCGTGGGCTGCATGGGGTTTCCTCTAAGCTGATGTAGCTCGATGTAGCTTGGTCTGTTCCTGACCTAGAGAGGCGGGATCAGGGGAGAGCACCTTCTTCGGCAGGCCCCAGGGAAGCCAGTTTCTCCCAGTCTGGGTTCTTGGCTTGCCCTGATCGACTCTGGGTCCGGACTTTCACCATGAATGTGACTAGTCCTCAGCCCAGACTAGCAATTGATGTAGTTGGCCCCCCAGTTCCTCGGTCTGCCATCAAGGTCGTACTCCTCCTCGGGGGTGGGGTGGGGGGCGGGTGGTTGTGTGTCATAGAGAGAGAGAGAGAGAGAGAGAGAGAGAGGCAGAGACAGAGGCAGAGGGAGAAGCAGGCTCCATGCACAGGGAGGGAGCCCGACGTGGGATTCGATCCCGGGTCTCCAGGATCGCGCCCCGGGCCAAAGGCAGGCGCCAAACCGACCGCTGCGCCACCCAGGGATCCCCTCCACGTACTTTAGAGAGTCACTGTCTTAGACGTGCCTTAGGCTCAAGGACTCGATGCGGTCTCCCTTTCTGTGGCACGGTCGGTCCCATCCATCCCCCGTTAGGCCCAAAGTAGAATTGCACGACCACACGGCTCACGGGAGCTGGAGAAGATATGCTAAGGTGACCGACCGGACCGACCGACCGACCGACCGGATGGGAGCACTGTCCATTCGAAAGGAAGGACCTACAGGCCGAGGCGTCTATAAACACGCTCCCTGGAAGTCTTTGGCTTTCGCGTGCCTCTGATGAAATCATTGCTCCGGAAACTCCAGCATCTATAGCCGGTCTTGTCCATGGTCTTCTGACCATGACTCGTCCTCCGTTCGCCTGACGTTCTGCCCAATTGTCCGTCCACGGAGAAATTAGACCCCGTCCCGTGAGAGCCGAATCCGACTCCTCCGCTCACCCCCACGACAGAGAAGACTATGCCCAGGTCTGTGCCCGCCCATCTTCCCTTTCTCCTCCGCCAGGGCAGAAGAAAATGTGGCCCGCCCTCCCTTCTCCTGTCAAAAGTCCAATCTGACATAGGACTTGGATACGAAGGAAACCAGAGTACTGTTTTGAACCATAGACACGTTGATTGATTGAAGATTTTATGTAGGTAGTCCTGAGACGCACGCGCGCGCGCACGCACGCACGCACACGGACGGACGCACGCACGCACGCACACGGACGCACGCACGCACGCACACGGACGGACGCACGCACGCACGCACGCACGCGGACGGACGCACGCACGGATGCACACAGAGGCAGAGACACAGGCAGAAGGAGAAGGAGACTCCATCCATGCAGGGATCACGCCCTGGGCCAAAGGCAGGCGCTCAACCGCTGAGCCACCCCGGCCTCCCTACCTGGAGACACTTTGATAGAGTAGCAGCAGCAGCAAAGAAACACACGCACACCGCCGCTCCCCCCACCCCCCCAGGTGAAAGAAGGTCCCGCTGACTCCCCTCCTTTTCCTCTGAGAAGAGAAGCACACCCTTTCTCCTGCCCCTGGAAGGTGCCTTGGAGGAGAGCGCCAGGAGGGGAGTGAATGACATTCTTCTCTTCAAGGACAGGAAGTTGAGCGTGAGCAGGAGAATTCTGGAGAAACAGATTGTGTTATAAGAAAGAAAGAAAGAAAGAAAGAAAGAAAGAAAGAGAAAATCCTTATGTTCTTTGAGCCTCCCCTCCCCCCCCAGAATTGAGTTCCTCTTCCACGACCTCTTCTCATTCAACCCAATAGACAAGTATTTGGGGGGGGGGGGGTCAGGTCCCAGACGCTGAGAGGGTGGAGGTGAAGGTGGTGCGGGGGAGGGGGGGGGCACACCGTCCTCTCCAGCGCCTTTGGTTCAGACCTCCTTCGTGACCTCCCTCCCTCCCTCCCTCCTTCGTCTTATAAATATATAAATAAAATCCTAAAGAAAAAGAAAAAAAAAAAAAAAAAAAAAGGAAGGACACGAGAAAAAACGGTGCATCCGTTGCCGTCCTAAGAGTCCTCGCCTGGTTTCGGCTCTACGTTCCCTCCCTGACCTCGGAAACGTGCCTGAGTCGTCCCGGGAGCCCCGCGCGGCGAGCGCGACCCCCTTTCCGGGCGGCAGCGGGCCCGGACGGACGGACGGACGGACGGACGGGTTTTCCAAGGCTCCCCCGCCCCGGGAGGACGGGGGTTCGCGCGGTGCGCGGCCGTGTGCTCCCGGGGCCCTCCGCCGTCCCCGGGCCGAGAGGCGAGATCCGAGGCGCCCTGACGGCCTCGCCGCCCGGATCTGTCCCGCTGTCGTTCGCGCCGGTTGTCGGGTGCCACCTGGCGGCCGCTTTTATAGAGCGTGTCCCCTCCGGAGGCTCGGCGGCGACAGGCAAGGAACAGCTTTGGTGTCGGTTTCCCGGGGCCGAGTTCCAGGAGGAGGGCGGCTCCGGCGCGAGCGTCCGGCTGTCGCCGGGGCCTCGGCGCGCGATGCGCTCGCCGGAGATTGGACCTCCGGAGCTGCGAGGGAGTGTCGCCGTCGCCGCTGTCGCCGCTGTCGCCTCCGCCTCGCTCCCGGAGGAGGCCGTGCGGGCCGCCTGGGTGGGTCGACCAGCACCCGCCGGTGGCTCCTCCTCCGCCCGCGCGGACCGACCTGGGCCGCCTCGGGGGCGGGGGACAGGGTGTGTCCCGCCGTCCGTCCTGTGGCTCCGGGCGATCTTCGGGCCTTCCTTCCGTGTCACTCGGTTGTCTCCCGTGGTCACGCCCTGGCGACGGGGACCGGTCTGAGCCTGGAGGGGAAGCCCGTGGGTGGCGCGACAGACCCGGCTGCGGGCACGTGTGGGGGTCCCGGGCGTCGGACGCGATTTTCTCCCCTTTTTCCGAGGCCCGCTGCGGAGGTGGGTCCCGGGCGGTCGGACCGGGTGCCACGCGGGGGTGGGCGGGCCGTCCGTTCGGGCGTCCGGCCCCGGTGGCGATTCCCGGTGAGGCTGCCTCTGCCGCGCGTGGCCCTCCACCTCCCCTGGCCCGAGCCGGGGTTGGGGACGGCGGTAGGCACGGGGCGGTCCTGAGGGCCGCGGGGGACGGCCTCCGCACGGTGCCTGCCTCCGGAGAACTTTGATGATTTTTCAAAGTCTCCTCTCGGAGATCACTGGCGTGGCGGCGTGGCGGCGTGGCGGCGTGGGGGCGTCTCCACCGACCGCGTATCGCCCCTCCTCCCCTCCCCTCCCCTCCCCGCCCCCGTTCCCTGGGTCGACCAGATAGCCCTGGGGGCTCCGTGGGGTGGGGGTGGGGGGGCGCCGTGGGGCAGGTTTTGGGGACAGTTGGCCGTGTCACGGTCCCGGGAGGTCGCGGTGACCTGTGGCTGGTCCCCGCCGGCAGGCGCGGTTATTTTCTTGCCCGAAATGAACATTTTTTGTTGCCAGGTAGGTGCTGACACGTTGTGTTTCGGCGACAGGCAGACAGACGACAGGCAGACGTAAAAGACAGCCGGTCCGTCCGTCGCTCGCCTTAGAGATGTGGGCCTCTGGGCGCGGGTGGGGTTCCGGGCTTGACCGCGCGGCCGAGCCGGTCCCTGTCCTCGCTCGCTGGAGCCTGAGCCGTCCGCCTGGGCCTGCGCGCCGGCTCTCGTGCTGGACTCCAGGTGGCCCGGGTCGCGGTGTCGCCCTCCGGTCTCCGGCACCCGAGGGAGGGCGGTGTGGGCAGGTGGCGGTGGGTCTTTTACCCCCGTGCGCTCCATGCCGTGGGCACCCGGCCGTTGGCCGTGACAACCCCTGTCTCGCAAGGCTCCGTGCCGCGTGTCAGGCGTCCCCCGCTGTGTCTGGGGTTGTCCGGTCGCTCCTGCCCCCCCCCCCCGGGGGTCGAGGGGCTTGCCGGTGAGGCGGAAGCAGGTCCCCCCGGTCGCCGTCCTCGCTGGGCTTTTGCTCCTCGGGAAGCCCCCTCGGGGCCGCAGCTTGCTGCCGATCGATCGATGTGGTGATCTCGTGCTCTCCTGGGCCGGGCCTAAGCCGCGTCAGACGAGGGACGGGCGTCCACGGCGGATGCGACCGCTCTTCTCGTTCTGCCCGCGGGCCCCTCCCTCCCCGGCTCCTCCGCGCCCGGCCGTCGTGGCGGGTGCGCGGGGGGCGCGCGCCGGGGTTGGGGGTGGTGCGGACTCCGGCCCGACCCCGGCCTCCCGCCTTCTTGCCTCGCGGCGCTGGCGGGACCGGGGTCCTCGGACGCGGCGGACACTCTCGCCGGCCTTTCCCGAAGGCCCTGGGTCCGTGGCGAGCGGCCCTCCCCTCCTCCGCGGGGAGGGCCGGCCCGACGCCGCGCTGCTCACCGCCCGGCCTGGGCGCGCTTGAGCGCGTTGCGCCCGGCCCTCCGTGGTGCCCCTGGAGCGCTCCAGGTCGCCTCAGGTGCCTGAGGCCGAGCGGTGGCGTCGTTTCCTTCCCCGGCGACTCCCCTCGGGCTGCCGCCGCCGTCGTCGTCGGCGTGTCCGAGGAGCGGGTGGTGGAAGAAGTCGGCAAGGGAGGCGCACCCGTGCCCCTGGCGGGGGCGCGGGCGCCTCGTCTTCCTTTCCCCTCTCCTCTCCTCCCCCCCTCGCCGCGCCGGCGGGGGGTGGGTGGCGTGGGGCGGTGTGACTCGGAGGACTTGGCGGGGCTCGTGAGCGCCCGCGGCGGGCCGGGCCAGCGCCGCGGCGCTTGGCCAGCCCGAGGGGCTGCCCCTCTCTCCCGGCACGGGTCGTGTCCCCGTCTCCGTCCCTCTCTCTCGCCCGCCTCGCGGGAGGCGGGGAGCTCTCTCCTCTGGGCGGTGACGTGACCACGCCGTGCGCGGGCGAGGCGGGGGTGGCGTCCTCG